>NW_026636605.1:0-238701 GCF_028554395.1 Pezoporus wallicus | reverse complement strand
GAGCTGATAACAAGATGTTTTGGTTTGGCCAAGGACTTTGTGAGCCTCATGCTCTGCCAGGGAGGAGGGGAAGCCAGGAGGAAGCAGAGACAGGACACCTGACCCAAACTGACCAAAGAGGTATTCCATACCACAGCACGTCATGCCCAGGATGTAACTGGGAGTTAGCCGGAAGGGCTGGGAGACTGCAGGGTTGGAGGAGGTATCGGTCGGAGCTTGGTCGGGCTTGGGGGGCGAGTTATCGGTCAGCTGGTGCTGAGGTGTTGTATTCTCTTCCCTTGTTATTTCCTTTATCATTATTATCATTGGTGGTAGCAGTAGTGATCTGTGTTATACCTTAGTTACTAAACTGTTCTTATCTCAACCCGTGGGAGTTGCATTCTTTTGATTCTCCTCTCCGTCCCTCCGAGAGCAGGGGGAGGGCAAGAAAGGGGGGGGAAGCGAGTGAACGAGTTACCTGACTGGGTTTAAACCACGACAGTCTCCATCTGAGATTTTTTAGCTGCCTCCAAGGCTGAGATGTCAAAAAAAACAGTTAAATTAGGAAAAAGAATTTCAGAAATGGTCTTAAGGAGTCTGCAGAAAGCTCTTCTCACAGCTTGCTGGTTCAGATGTCCTGGCAACAGGAAACCTGCTCAGAGAAAGGTCTTTGAGGCCTGTGTGACAATCCTGTGTATCTGATTTAATTTACTTTGAACAGCATTTGTGTTTGAACAGAAAGCACATCCTTTAGAAAAGGGAATAAAATAATGAAAAGAGCTAAACTTTAATATTAGTTTATAAATTGCCTCAGACATCTATCCATCCAGACAGCAAGGACTCAGATCAGTTTCCCACATGCAGACATCCAGTAACAAGTGATGCTTCCTAAGGGATCTAAGACATCCACATGGAGCTGGAAGATGTAAGACTCACTTGGTTCTAACCCGTAAAGAAGTCTCTTATTTCCCAAGATACCATTTCCCATCATCTTGAAATGCATCTGGGATTTATGACAAATGATATTGCTGACAAAACCTTTTCTGGTATGTATATTACTTGTCTTTTTGACAGTAAAGGTCAAATTAGGATATTTATTATTGCTAGATTAATACTTGAAAGCATGCCATTATGACATCACTTTGCCTTTGATGTCTGTAAATCCATGACAAAACACCAGATAGATTTTGACCAGAAACAGGGAGTTAACAACTATGAAAGGCTCTGATTTAGTACATTACTTGTGTTCCATTGCTGCATATCCTGGCATTGCTTCAGGGCCAGTTTGCATATATACATTGGAGTCCATATTTCAGGTATGTTCTTTTGTCCACTGTCTGTTAAGCTAAACTACCACCACAGGCTTCTTGAAGATGGTCTTGTCCCATCATATCCTTGAAAAATGTTTCCTGTGGTTTTCATTTGATGACAGTAATATTACTAAAAGATTGAAAAAGCCCCATCCAACTTGAAGAGATTGTTGAAGATATTTTGGCTACAAAATACAAAAGCATTACTTGAAAAGTTTACATCAGATGTGTACGTTACCTGTGCCTATTTAGTGTTGTTATCAACCAAGTTAGCACAAAAAGAATAGATAAAGTTAGAGATTCCGGTTCAAGGATGCAGCACAGAATTCCCTGTAACAGCCCTGAGTCCTTGGCCACATTGCTAAACTTACTGAGTCAGTAGTGAAACTGAAAGTGGCTGATTGGCAATACTGATTGAGAACTGCACTTCCTTCTGTGCATTTCAGGAACAGTGTTTTCAGTAGCTCATGTCTGAAATGTCAGAACACTCCTCCCTGTAAGCTGCCAAAGGTATGATCTTTGAAATCTTAAATGTTCTCACATACAGACTTTCTTCCCCTGTTCTCTTTGTACCTGAGACGCTACAAATTTTATGAGTTTTTTAATGTGATAATAAACTAATTGTTCAAGCTACAGAAATAACTAAAACAGGGCCCTTGACTAGCAGAAAGCAGTATCTAGGTTATGATCTAGTAGATTGTGTCTGTGTAAGACAGGCCTGATATGTAACTTCTATTTTTGCTGTAGAGGACAATGATCAGTAGAGAAAAATTATCTTTGCACCTAGGATCTTATTGAAGTTAATGGTAATGGACTAATTCACAGTACAGAAACTTTCCACTAGCACTTCCAATAGGACCTCAACACAGACTAGATAACAAAATAAGTTAATGGACTTTTGCCAATACCATTTGCATCCTTTTAAAAACAAAGTATTCTCAGAGCAGTGCTGTTCTTTGATGATTATTTTAATATTCTCCATTTAAAAATATTTCAGAAAATTTTTCTTAGAAGAAAATTTGTCTAGCATTTAATCTTTTCAAAACCCATTGGATCTGAATGTAAAATATTTTAAATTATATTTTGGGTAATGGTATAATTTTCCAGATAACAGGATATAGCACAATCATACAGTGCTTCAGACTGGATTTAACCTCAGGTTGTTCTAATCCTCCCAAAGTATTTCATTTCTGAAGACCTGGCTGTTTGCATTCTAGTTACAGCCTCCAAGATCACTATGCTTTCACTCACCTTTGTTTTCACTGTATGTTATCACTTGCATTGTTTCTGAAGGGGGAGAGAAATCTTCCTGACTCTTCTGACTCTTCTTCCCTTCCATATTTGTTTTACTGACACATTTTACTTCTTTTTTTTTTTCCTTTTTTTTTTTTTCTGTCCATAGAAAACAATTTTTTTGTTTGTTTCAGTTGGCTTGCCCCACAATGCAGAATTAGGTCTTGGCCCCAGTTTTTCTTTCCCCCCTCCATTACACTGCACTTATGTTTGCTACATGTTTTGAACTTTTAAACATATCCAAGTCAGCTCAAAAGAATTTTTTTCCGGCATCCAGCTTTCCACTGGTTTTCAAGATATGCATGGTTTGCTGCGTGTTTATGTGCATATATGCATGCATGTATATGTGGAAGAAAAAGTGAGCATTAGACAACATGCAAGGAAAAGCTATTCTAATACACTCAAGATGTCTAATGACATACTATTGAATTGCAGTGAGTTTTTTCTTCAATAATTAAACGTAATTAAGTGTTTAAAATCAGTAACAATGGTCTTGATAAAAGACAACTTTAATGACAGCAGTGCTCTAGAATGGCTCCCAGCTGTCATTATCAGAGTACATTATTTTGAAGATGTATTTCTCAATTACTCTACCAGAGTGCCATTTCTCTGTTTTGCAGGGAAAAGTGATCATTAAAAACTATCTAAAGAAAGACATCTATGCTTGGAAGGCCTTCTGTAATTGCTGGAAAAGTAAGAATTTGGAACCTTGGTTTTGCTGGGCTTAATAGAACTCTTCTAGCTATATGTTTGAGCTACAGCGAATTGGGTCATGATATTGTCAAGCTGGTGGACCCATGACCTCCCTTCTGGATGACACCTGTAGTAAAGATGCCTTTTGAAGTATTGTTGGGAAGGGGGCCATTGCCAAAACTGTCACTTACTCACAGGCTTCTATAAAAATACATAAGAAAGGAAGGCTGAGATAACAAACAAAATTGTGCAGAATCATTGATACAGGAGATGTATGTAGCCTGTCTCTTTGGAATGGATAGCCTTATTTATAAAAACATCTTTTAAATGTAGAGTTAACAGCTGTGATTGCATTTTTTCAATGAAAGCTGCAATTAAGGTTTCAGTGACTGATGAACATTTCAATGACTGGTGAACCTGGGATCATTAAACCTTGAAAAAATTTTGCTCTGACAGAAATGTCTGGTGATAAAATGTCCAGGTACCCTGGTAAACTACATTTAATGTTTATATTACAGAAGAATACAGCAGCAGAGAATGAAAATAAGGATGAATCACTGTATCTACTGAAAAAAATAATGCTTAAAATTGGATATCAGATCATATTGGTTTTATTGTGAATGACTTCAAGCGGCTGCAGCCTGAATACATTTAACAACATTTCTCTATATATTTTTAATATGGTTTTAATTAAACAACGGTAGATTCTAATTACATCTGAAGCAAGCAAGCTGTCTCTGCAAAGCAGTGATAATAGTAATTTGAAAACAGAAAGATTTACGTATACTTCAGAGCTCACTCCTTGAGCTTTATCAGTTTGGAGCTGCTGCTTTTTGTATTTCTTATATCACCGTTTTAGGTAGCAGGAATGCTTGCTATTGACATGATATCAAAATTATTACTGAAATTCATGAAAATTTTTCCTGAAGAACAGGAACAAAAAGTTGGTCCAGTGCACAAAAACAGTTTATTCTGTTTCTTCCTTCTATACTAGTTTCTTTCCCTCATTTTTAAGATTAGTGTCTCATAAATAATTAAAACAGTCTTTATTCGGTCTGTTTCAATCTCATTTTTATCCCTTGAAAGCATAGTTGCAGCGTTAATAATGTTTAAGTAATTAGTCCTTACATAGTCTTGCTGTTTCCATTCAACTTGTCCTGTATCACTGTATATTGAAGGCAATGTTATGATACATATAACTCAGTACCTCAAAGTAATTTAACCTCTATATTATTCTGTTACCACTATTTTTGTATTTCCTCCTCTTTTATTAAATAAAATACTTCTTTAGACTTGGTGAAAGCCGCTTCATTCATCACAAGAAAATGTTGGTTTGGAAATCACATTTGGAGAATATTGATGTTAGCATAGTTTCTAGGCAGTAAAATTGTTGGAAATTTGTCTGTTAATGGAATTGTAGTGTCATTCCATTTATTCTGGTATCAGTAGTATTGATTTTCTTTTAGGTGATCCGTGTCTTCATCTTCATATAATCTATATTTACAAAACAGATCCTTTTAGTTTGGTAAGAAGGCTATTTTTCTTTATTTTTTGGTCTGTTTGTAAGCAATTATATTTTTTTTAGGTCAGTTCAGTAGCTCTATGCACATGTGTAAGAATCAAATAATAAAGGTGATATATAGTGAAGATACATATTTAATTACAATATTCAATAAAGGTCTGATTTTATCCAGATTATTGTATATTTGTATGTGTCCGAGAAACATGAATTTATTCAAACAGATTTGGCATCAGCTGTATTTTAGCTGTGTCATGCCATCACATTATCATGATGCTGTCATTCATTTTGAGTTTTTTTTCTATTTGCCCATGTGTCACTACCAGTTTCTTTAAGGGACTTTCCAAAGAGTTCATCTATAACCCATCACAATCATGGTAAATTAGCTAAAAATTTTGCATGAAAATGGTGAATGTGAAGTACTATGCCAGACACAGAAATCAATTATTCAGTCTTAACATGTCAAAACATTTCACTAGTCTCTAATTTTTAAGTAACTGGGACTTTTCAACTTTCAAAATTCCAAAAGGGAAAGTGAAAGCAAAAGCAAAGCTTATCTTTCCCTTAAACTCCTGATTTTTGGTTTTGGCCAAAATTCAATCTACATTCAGTTAAAAGTGTTTCGAATGCTCACAATGCTGATGAGGCAGCTAAATGAAAGGTGTTAATATTTATTCACATCTGCATTTACCAAGTTTTAGCCAAATGTTTTTGCACAGCATACAGTGCAAAGGGATATTGACATTGCATGTTAAATTTAACAATACTCCTATCCCCCCTTCCCCCCCAATCTGTAACAAAATAATTATCATGTATTTTTCAAGCCTAAAATCAGAACTAGCATCTAATCCAGTCCTTAAATACTGTACAAGTTAAATGTGTATAGAAACAACTTAAAAGTGGAGCTGTTCAGGAATTTACATCTTTTTTCTTTAAAAAAAAAAGAAAAACCACTGGTTTATTGAAACCAAGATTTTGAGGAACAGATAAGGCTATCATTCTACCTCACTGCAGAGAGATGAAAATTGTGTGGGAAAATACTGACCCTTTATACAGATGCAAAACTATTCTGGTAGCAGTTTATCACATTCCAGGCACCTGTTTTGAGGGTAAAACTTTTGGATAACCTGTATTGTTCACTTAAAGTGTTGGTTTATTCTACTTTTTGCTCTACTTGAAAGCCATCTACAAATTTTGATATTTTTCTTCTCATACAGACATCCAGTGATGGATATTTTAAAAATATCTTCTGCACAGTTGCCTCTTCGGTAAAATTGTGATGCCATGAGTGGTTTTTTTCTTTCATATGATAAACCTGTAAAGTTAAAAGTGCAATGACAATGTCTATGTTATTGCTATGCACATCACAGAAATGCTGCACTGAGGATTAGTTTGGGAAAGTATGTTTTCATTAGACTATATTAAGATCAGTAAATATTTCCAGATTCATGAAATAATTTGCATTATTGATTATGTTAATGCAATACAAATGTTTTGAAAGATTTGCTGCATACTACTGTCCTTACATCTTTCTAAGTGTTCTCTACAAAATCTGATTTTGGATTACCTTGCTCCAGATGTATAACCTTGTATTTTTCCTACCTAATATTTCTTTTCTTTTCTTTTTTTTTTCCTACCGTATTTCTACCATCGCTTGTTAAACTGATCCCACTGTTCCCAAAAATAGTTTCTTTACGCGCTGTCCTTTCAGAATGTAACATTTGAATAAAGGACATTAAAAAAAGGAGTAATGATTTTGTGATGATATAATCAAATATGTCTCTGTTAGAGGTCTTATAAAATTATTTTGAAGTTGTAAACCTACTTGTTGAAAATGAATGACCATAAATTAAAATAACATTTTAGAAATTCTTTAACTGTCACCTTGCAACAAGGAATACTAAATACATTTGTTGTGTAGTTTTAGCAACAACAGAGACTATATAAATTCTCTGCATATACAGTTTGCAAAACAGACACTATTGGTGCAATTACTGTTATAAAGATTGTATTCTTCTCATACAGGATATGAAATTCCCAGTTAAATAATCATAAATGGCAAAATGCAAGTTCATACATTCAGAACAAATCTAGTTGTATTGCGAATGGAGGTACCAAATTGTTATTTTAGGTCTGCTTCTTGCTAGTGTAAGTGCAGGTCTCATTCATACCTTGATTATGTTATAGAGTTGAACAGCAAGGATACTATGGCAAGGCGGCTTCTTGGTGATTCACAACCCTGTGTGCAGGGAGAAATAAGACACAAATAGGCAGCATAGGCCCACATATTTTGGTGACCAAATGTGGTAAATATCTTGCACCTCCCCCCTACATAACAACATGTAGCTCAGAATCAGACAGGATGGCGACCTCTGGCCTAGTAGTTGGAAGCATATCTTGAGACAACTTAAAGTATGCTTTAGAATGCATGCATCTTTTTGCTTCTTAATACAGCATGGGCAAGAGTTACTGGAACATTAAAAGTTGGCATGTTCTGTTGCCTCTGGAAGGAAGTAGAATATATTCTCATAGAGTTTGAAAATGGGCCTATAACATATGGGTTACAAAGCTGATGTAATATGTAATTACATTAATCTGATGTAATGTAGTAAACTGATTCATGACTTTGTTATAATTCCATAGCTAAACATGGAAAGGAGATACAATACAGGATTACATCAGCACACTGAAACATACAAATAGAACTTACTAGTCTCCAGGACCATCCCAAATTCCCACCTGTCAAGGATCTGCCCCAAGCAGTCAAATATTTTGTGGTGAAGGTACTAGAAGTTCAGGAAAACAACTTGTCTCCAGTGACCTCTTTACTCAAATTAGTCTGTTTTTTCAGCCACGTAGCTGAGGAGTTCCTGAGCCACCCAGGGAATTGGTGACTAATTGCACTCAGTGTGTACACAGGCAAAACCCAGATACCACAGCTACACCACAGTAATTAACTGTGGAAGAAACTTTATTTTCATCCTTTTAGCACAGTTAGTACTTAAGTTTTGTAGGTGTTGCCACAGTAAGAAAAAATACATAAAAAATCTTTCTCTTAACTATATAGGGGCAAAACAAAAAAACCTCCCAGACCAAACCCACGTCTGTCACAGTGATTGTTGAGGGCATGGTTATTTTGTTTTTTCTCCTTTTGCAACTAGAATTTAAAAAATGTTGTTCTCTCTCGTTAAATTTATTTTTTGTTAATAAGTAATAGACATGGTCTGTGATGAAATTATTTCTCTGTTATTTTAAAATAGTAGAAAGCAGAAAGCTTTGAAATGGTATGGGTTTCAGTGCCTTTTTTTTTTTCTCCTAAAAAAAGTACCATAACAGTAACAAAACCAGAATTTTGTTTGAATGTTGCAATCTACCTTCAGAAGAATTGACAAATGACAGCATTGAAGGATTTATAGGTGTCCTGGGTTCAGCAGTAGCAGTCATTTTTCTCCTTCTTGGTAGCTGGTGCAGTGCTGTGTTTTGACTTTCAGCTTGAGAACAGAGATGATAACAATGATGTTTTGGTTTGGCCAAGGACTTTGTGAGCCTCATGCTCTGCCAGGGAGGAGGGGAAGCCGGGAGGAAGCAGAGACAGGACCCCTGACCCAAGCTAACCAAAGAGGTATTCCATACCACAGCACATCATGCCCAGGATGTAATTGGGAGTTAGCTGGAAGGGCTGGGAGACTGTGGGGTTGAAGGAGGGATGGGTCGGGGCTTGGTCGGGCTGGGGGGGGTGTTATCGGTCAGCTGGTGGTGAGGTGATGTATTCTCTTCCCTTGTTATTTCCTTTATCATCGGTATTACTGGTAGTAGCAGTAGTGATTTGTGTTATACCTTAGTTACTAAACTGTTTTTATCTCAACCCGTGGCAGTTGAATTATTTTCGATTCTCCTCTCCGTCCCTCCAGGAGTAGGGGGAAGGCAAGAAGGGGGGGAGTGAGTGAACGAGTTACCTGACTGTGTTAGTAGTAGGTGAAATTGTGCATTGAAACAATAGTACAAAGAGAAAAGATGATTATATTTGAAAATCTGTTAATCAGTAGAGGGTTTCTTTTGTATTAAGAACAAGTTGAAATTCTGCTATTGTGTATCTTAGTTACTTTATAACTAAATATTACAATGGTAGCTATAATAATAAGCAATTAACATAGCCATATATGGGGAAGTGTATATGGGTGGATTTAGAGGAGTATGGTGAAACTCTACCAAAGCAGAACTCACAAAGGTACCAGGAGTAGTCAAGTGAAAATAAGAGTATGCTGGCGTCCACATAATGGTTGGAACATGTCCAAGGAACAAAAAGTGAACAGGACAAGCTGAGGAAGACTTCTTTCTTCATCCGAGGAAGACTCCTTACTTCATCAGGACGACCACCAGAGGGGGGCTGCACAAGCGTAAAAGAGGCTGATGTCGTAATAGACTGATGTGGCAATTTTTGATGCATATGTATTAGTCAATGATATAATCTGTGTTGAATATGTATTAGCTACAAAATTCTTAGTGCATAAATTATGAGCGCGATGTGACGGGGTTGAAGCCAGATTTGGGCACGTGCCCCTGGTTTCCCAGTGCTGCAATAAAGCACCTCATATAACCATTCCGGTGGTTATGTGTCAGTTCTTACACTAACAACTGGGTTTAAACCACCACAATGGGCTATTATTTTAATATCAAAAAGTTAATTTCCAGTCCCTGAAGACCTCTTTTTTAGTTATATTTTATCATTTCCATACATTTAAGCCCTATTCAGTAACTTAGAATAATAAAATAAATTTTTTACTTATCTTTGAAAATTAAAGACATCTAGCTGTCTTAAAATTATGGTAAAATCTGCAAGTAAAACTATAGCTGTAGATTTCTTTGTCATACTGTTGACTAATAGTAAATTATTGTAGTGATATTGAAAACTTTGTAAAATAAATACAGTTGGCGACATCGTGTAGAATTGCTTGATAACTGGTTTATTCAGTCTCTGTGAAATAAGTGATATGTTGTCCTGACTGGCACTGGACCTTTCCCGGATTCAGAGCAATCAAGAATCACTAACGTGATGAGACATTATACATGGAGAGCCTTAAGAAAACCAGGGAAAAGGAGAGGATCTGAAACCTAGGAGAACTATGTGGAAAAACATGAGCTATATGTAGCCTGATGCAGTTCAGAGAATGAGGTCCTGAAGGGCCCAAACCCCAAACACTGAGGTGTGGTGATGTCATGGTTTAAGCGCAGCCATAAATCAGAACCACGTGGTCTCTCTCTCACTCACCCCCTTCCCTCCCCTATCCTGAAGGGATGGGGAGGAGACTCAAAAGAATGTAACTGCTACAGGTTGAGATTAAGAACAGCCCAGTAACTAAGGTATAACACAAACCACTGCTGCTGCCACCAGTAATAATAATGATAAGGGAAATAACAAGGGAAGAGAATACAACTACTCACCACCCGCTGACCGATACCCCCTGACCCCCGCAGTGATCTAGCCCTTCCGGCTAACTGCCCCCACTTTATATAGTGGACATGACATGCTGTGGTATGGAATACCACTTTGGTTTGTTTGGGTCAGGTGTCCTCTCTCTGCTTCCTTCCGACTTCCCCTCCTCCCTGGCAGAGCATGAGACTCAGAAAGTCCTTGGTCAGAGTAGACATTACTGAGCAGCAACTAAAAACATCGGTGTTATCAGCACTGTTCCCAGGCTGAAAGGCAAAAACACAGCACTGCTCCAGATAGTAAGAAGGAGAAAAATGACTGCTACTGCTGAACCCAGGACAGGTGCAAAGACAGAACTTCAGTGATTGTGGTTTTGCTGGGACTGCAATACTTAAAATCAAGAACCCATCAGTCTGAGCATCAATAAGCACTGGATATGGTTGTTGACTTGAAATACTGGAGCTGAAAAGCTCCTCTTTGTGAGTGTCAGTCAGGTGTTTTCTATCCTGCTCAGCATTTCTCACACAGATCTATGGTAATTTTTGTGGAGTGTGATCTAAATCCTTCTGATAAAGACAGGTGTTCCCTATTTTCCAGTGTGAATGTTTCAGATGATCTTTACTATATTATGCTCTGTATGTGAATGGTTATGATCACTAGGTGGGTGATAGGTAGATTTCACAATGCTGCAAGCACTGTCTCTTTGCTAACTGCCTTCTTTTCTCACTCTTTCAGGGGCTTCTGAGAATCAGCCTTACAATCTCAGTCTGTATTTTATGTTTGTTGAAATAATTTACATAATATAAGATTTAATTGGGTGTATTTACAAATAGTAAGTGTTTGCATGCTAAGACATAAATAAAATATGTATTGTGACAGGAACTGTAATAATTGAGAACAGCAGTTGCAAAAAATGGTTAGGAAAAATCATTAACTATAAACAGTGACAGAAGTCCATCTACTAAAATTTTTCTGTAGGTGCCATAGGAAGAAGGATTCATCTTCCCTCACCATGGGGAACTGCATAAAAATTACCTAGGCTTAAATAATATATTGACAAATTAAGGAAAATTAAGAGAACCATTGTGTTTTGATTGTTGTAGAACAGGTACTTATGTACTTACAGCATTCATGTGTCAGCCTGAGTTTAGGGGCTAATATGCAATAATTTCCAGGTTTCAAATGAAAGCTTGAATAAATATATTAGAATACATAAGCTTCCAGCAACCCTAAAACCTACTTATTTTCTCTCTCATCTCCCTGAACAATTCCTGAATAGATATGTAAACCTCTAAGAATGCAGCCTAATGCTAAGTAGAGGAATAAACTCCAAGTTAGAAATCTACAAAGAATTGTGTTTGTCCTTAAAGTGAACTGCCCACTAATACAGTGCATAACATGCATTCTGGAAGAATTCTGCATAGGTCCTTGTATGCAGAACTTAGTAGACTGTATTTGATGAGTAAAGGTACATTTAAATTTAAGACAAATGTTTTTTGTGAAGCAGTTACATCTCTTGAAAAGAAAATTCTTAACAGGTACTTTCCCAAACAGTCCGGCTTTGAGAATTATTACATTATGTAGAGTGTTCTTCATGGATGCTAAATAAGTGGCTAATGAACTGCAATTTGTTAAATTTGAAAGCTGTTTGTAAAAATTTTAGCACAGCTGTTTTAGAATTGCAGTGCATTGCTTTCATACATGTCAAGTAAATGTTCTGATTGAAAAAGCCCAACAACTTCTTTTGAAGAGAATAAGATACTTTAAAAAGTGTTTTGAAATACTTGGGTTTGCTTTTTCATTAAAATATATTAAAAGTAAAACTGGTATTTTTTTAACAAAATGCTAATACAGACACAGGTATAAATATACCCATACATATATATACATATATATATATATATGCACAGAAGGAAAGACGAGAGAGGATTTTTATGGGTTTATTCAGGATTAAGCCAGTTCCTGAAATTTTAAAATCGTTTCAGGATAGGTATATATGTTGTGATGGTCACAGCTCTGAAATAAGCTGAACAGGTATACAGGCCAAAAATGATGTGACTTGAGAGGGTCTGTCTGCAAAATTATGTGACAAAAATGTTCATGTGGTGGGGGTGCAATCACACTCTAGAGTTCCTAGTCTAAAAAAGCGCTACCTGCTTTGGTGAGGTGGAGTCAGCTCAGTAAGCTGTTAATTCCCTGTATTATGGGGAAGTGAACAGTAGGGAAAAAGCTAAGTCTTTGCTGAATCTAAGTAATACACACCCATCTATCTTCTGACAGTTTTAATAACTGTTCTTTTGCATACTCCAATATCAATCTCTTACAGTTGAGCTTGCATGGGATGCTTAAGGATTTTCAATTGTCACATTTAATTTCTGAAGAAAGAATGGGCACCAGATGTTAATAAATTTAAAAGTGTCTATAACTATTAAAATGACAGAAATAGAGCACCAGTAAATTCAAACAACTAAAAAACCCACGATGAAATGACACTTTCTTCATAAGAAAACTCAAAATAATATAGTTTGAAAAATACGCCGTCACAGGTAGGTCATAAACCTCTAAGGACCTCTAGGGGGCCTATAGGGATGCTGGAGAGGGACTCTTCATTAGAGACTGCAGCGATAGGACAAGGGGTAACGGGTTAAAACTTAAACAGGGGAAGTTTAGGCTGGATATAAGAAGGAAATTCTTTCCTGTTAGGGTGGTGAGGCACTGGAATGGGTTGCCCAGGGAGGCTGTGAATGCTCCATCCCTGGCAGTGTTCAAGGCCAGGTTGGACGAGGCCTTGGGTGATATGATTTAGCGTAAGGTGTCCCTGCCCACAGCAGGGGGGGTGGAACTTGATGATCTTAAGGTCCTTTCCAACCCTAACGATTCTATGATTCTATGACCTGAATGAAGGTTTTCTCAGCTCTGCCTGAATAAAAAATTAATCAACCCTGCAGAAGTAATTTTAAATGACTTCTAGAAGAGTATGGCATTAGAAATGTGATAAACACATAAATGTATTGACTTTCGCAAATTGTAGGTGTGGTTATGTGGATATAACTGTACAAGTTTACAATAACAGAAACAAAACACGCTAAAGACACAAGACTAGACAACAAGTTAAAAAGGTTCAGATCTCTTGATCAAAACAGAGTCACATAGCAAAAGAATTTGTAAAGATAAAAGAAGGCGGGGGGGGGGGATGAAGCTTGATATAAGGAAAGCTAGTGCCTGGAAAACATAAAGTACTTTTTAGCTTAATTTAGGTTGTAGAAAGAGAACAATGTTTATGTTGTAAGTCTGTGGAATGTAGTGGCCCCACTAAACATGAGTTAATTGTTTCACACTAGTCTTCTAAAGTAGTTTTAAAGAGCAATGTTTGTGTTTTAAGTCTGCGGTGAGATAACAGGATTTTAGTGGCCCCACTAAACATGCATGAGTTATTTCAGACCATCCTTCTACTTATCAGTTAGTTTAGAGACAGCCTTCCAAGCATCTGCTAGCTTTGGATACTCCTTGTCTGCCCATCCTGCAATAAATTTTGCAGGAAGGTCACACTGTTCTAAATCTTTGCTAGTTATTAGAAGAATTACAGATATAGCTGGTTGTGTGATTACTGGGGGGTCCAACTGTGCCAAAGGTTTAAAAGTACACTGTGAGGAAGACTGCTTACTTCATCCTCAAGACCCCTGCCCACAATCAACGCAGAGCAATGCACAGACGCCAAGAGGAGGAGACTTCTGATAATAAATTCCTGGAGCTAGTTATAATATCCCCCGCCTATATGGGGGAATTATGAATATGTATGTAACTAATGTAATACTGAAAGTATATAAACCTGTAACAAATGCTAATCACTTGCGCCTCTGGCTACGGTCATGCGCCTAGCGCTGTTGACTTTGTCCCTTGATTTGGAGAAAACTCCAGCAACAAACTCGCCAACAGTTTCAAGTTGACAAGCAGGTATTCTTTATTGCGGTGGCAAGAGACACGGGGGATAGCTCCTCCTAACGTGTGTCCCCGAACTGCTATACAAGTCATCCTTATCTGAGCATATTACATCATTTTCCAAAAAGTTTCCGGCATGCATACAAAAATGTGGTGGTCTTTAAGGGTCGTTTACTTTTCCTGACAAGCTTCATTAACATTACAGACATAGCAATCATCCTGGCCTTCTACTTAGCAGTTAGTTTAACTGCTCTCATCCTGGACATCTGCTAGTCCAGGATACTGCCTAGTAGATGCTTACACCAGCTTAATGGGTTTATTACTTATCAGTTAGCTTATCTGTGCCCACCCTGGACATCTGCTAGTCCCAAATACTCCCCATCCCCAGGTCCTGTCCTTCTATTCTGCTTTCCTCACACCTTTTGTACTGAGGTCCTGAAACTATGTCAACTACCTTCAAGCACCGCGGTTATTTTCCATTACAAAGCCATCAAACTTAACATTACTTAGAACCGATTACATTTTGTATTTTTGTGCCTCCTTGTCTCACCCTCAATAAAACCTTGTTATCTCGTTTAGAGGAGTGAGTTCATATTTCACAGAAAACAACAGATCTCTTGAAATCACAGGTAACAACTTGAGGTTTTTTGCTGATAGCAAATTTAAGCAGTATGTCATTTTCACTGTCTAGTGTAGTTAGCACATATAACTCCTCCTTCAGACTATTTAAATCTTTTGTCTGGCCCCCAAAGAGCCTCTTCTTCAGTGAAGAGCCTGGTGCAATGCCCTTTGAAGTCATCAGAAGTCCACTGACTTCATTGGATTTTGGTCCAATTCGCTCAGTAAAGTGCCATTCAGCAGACTCCTTCTCCTGAGACCCTTCAGTGGAACTGTTTCTCATGATTCTTTTCAATGCTGTGGAGAACTTCATCCTCCTATATTTATTTACTATTCTCTTACCCCAGTTTCTGTCTACTGCTTGCACAAGAATACTAATGGTGATATCCTAGCTATTATCTGCCACCAAAATAAACAGACTTCCACCCATCCTGCTCAAAATTACCTTTAATTTAAATCTTCTAATATATGTCATTCACATAATAGGGTAGCTGATAAAGTCTCATTGCCATTACTTCTAGCACAGTTCAACCTGTAAAAAAAGAAAACGATTGCTAACTTTACTGCTTGGCCTCACAAGCAGTAATGACACAGATTAGTAATAATTTTGTCATTTGTCTTATATCATCAGTACTAATTA
The DNA here is from genome assembly GCF_028554395.1 of Pezoporus wallicus. Classification (NCBI taxonomy): domain Eukaryota; kingdom Metazoa; phylum Chordata; class Aves; order Psittaciformes; family Psittacidae; genus Pezoporus; species Pezoporus wallicus. Next base: position 223,279 of record NW_026636605.1, on the reverse strand, counting down.
CACAGCTTTTTCATGGGAACTCTGTTAGACATACATTTGAAGAACAATTTAATTTTCAAATTTAGTACTCCTGTGATGCCATCTTTCTGTGTGACATGAGCTAAGCCTTTTAGTTTCATGTACCGTTACAGGTTGGCTGCAAACCACCACAGCCCCTTTCCTGCTCTGTGATAGGACCATGAGGCAGCTGAGTACCATTTGCCTGGGTGCAGTGATACCTGGCACCGGTGCAGACTCATCCGCAGGGGGGTCCACTGAGCCCCAGGCCCAGCTCACGTTGTGCCCTGACAGGCGTCGCAGTGTCTGTCACTGTCTCCGGGCACTTCGTTGCCGGGACGGTTGATCTTCATGGCCTTAGGGCAGACACCGCAGAAAAGCATCCACCACCTCGGTGGAGCAGGATCCTTGCTCTGCCCCTGTGCCGTTTGCCCAAGTGATAACGAGTTGTCAGCTCCTTCTATCTTTGTAATTGTTTTGAGACAAACACAAAAAGGGGTCTCTTGAGCATCACGACATTCTTCAAGAAACCATTCACTGCCGCCTTGCTCAAATAAAATCATGAATCCTTAGGAGAAAGATGCAGCTCAGGTGTCTGGGCTAGGCACTAAAAAGCATTAGTTGGGCTGTACCTGCTTATTCTGTGCATCTTAGTTGTCACATAAACTTGCAAGTAAAATAAACTACTTCCATGTTATTCGTTCAAATGCAATTTCACCTCATTTTGTCTTAGAGGGATAAGGAGCCTTCCTCTCCACACCCACCGGGAGACAGAATGAGACCCCTTGTTTAACACCCACCGGAAGACAGAATGAGACCCCTTATCTACAGGTCACACAGATCACAGTATCACAGTATCACAGTATGTTAGAGATTGGAAGGGACCTCGAAAGATCATCTAGTCCAATCCCCCTGCCGGAGCAGGAACACCTAGATAATGTTACACAGGAATGCGTCCAGGCGGGTTTTGAATGTCTCCAGGGAAGGAGACTCCACAACCTCCCTGGGCAGCCTGTTCCAGTGTTCCGTCACCCTCACTGAGAAGAAGTTTCTTCTCAAGTTTAAGTGGAATCTCTTGTGTTCCAGTTTGTACCCATTACCCCTTGTCTTATAATTGTTTGCCACTGAGTAGAGCCTGGCTCCGTCCTCGTGACACTCCCCCTTTATATATTTATAGACACTGATAAGGTCACCCCTCAGTCTCCTCTTCTCCAAACTATAGAGACCCAGCTCCCTCAGTCTTTCCTCATAAGGGAGATGCTCCACTCCCTTAATCATCTTAGTTGCCCCGCGCTGGACTCTCTCCAGCAGCTCCCTGTCCTTCTTGAACTGAGGGACCCAGAACTGGACACAATACTCCAGATGCGGTCTCACCAGGGCAGAGTAGAGGGGAAGGAGGACCTCTCTCGACCTACTAACCACCGCCCTTCTAATACACCCCAGGATGCCATTGGCCTTCTTAGCCACAAGGGCACAGTGTTGGCTCATGGTCATCCTGTCGTCCACTAGGACCCCCAGGTCCCTCTCCCCTACACTGCTCTCTAACAGGTCGTTCCCCAACCTATACTGGAACCTGGGGTTGTTCCTGCCCAGATGCAGGACTCTACACTTTCCCTTGTTATATTTCATCAAGTTACTCCCTGCCCAACTCTCCAGCCTATCCAGGTCTCGCTGGATGGCAGCACAGCCTTCTGGCGTATCAGCCACTCCTCCCAACTTAGTGTCATCAGCAAACTTGCTGATAGTACACTCAATTCCCTCATCTAAATCATTGATGAATATATTAAATAATACCGGTCCCAGTACTGACCCTTGAGGCACTCCACTAGTTACAGGCCTCCAACTAGACTCAGCCCCATAGACTACAACTCTCTGGCTTCTCTCCTTCAGCCAGTTCGCAGTCCACCTCACTACCTGATCATCCAGTCCACACTTCCTCAATTTAGCTGTGAGGATGCCGTGGGAGACTGTGTCAAATGCTTTGCTGAAGTCAAGGTAGACCACATCCACCGCTCTGCCATCATCCATCCACCGTGTTATTTCCTCATAAAAGGCTAAGAGATTGGTCAAACATGATTTCCCCCTGGTGAAGCCATGTTGACTGCCCCTCATAACCTTCTTATCCTTGATATGCCTTAAGATGGTACCAAGGATAAGGTGTTCCATCACTTTCCCAGGGATGGAGGTGAGGCTGACCGGTCTATAGTTACCCGGGTCCTCCTTCTTGCCCTTTTTGAAGACTGGAGTGACATTTGCTTTCCTCCAGTCCTCAGGCACCTCTCCCGTTTCCCAAGACTTGGTAAAGATGATGGAGAGTGGTCTAGCAATGACTTCCGCCAGTTCCCTCAGCACCCGCGGGTGCATCCCATCTGGACCCATGGATTTATGGATGTCCAGATTGCTCAACTGGTCTCTAACCCATTCCTCATCGACTAAGGCAAACCGCTCCGTCGACCTGACTTCATCTAAGGTCTCAGGGGTACAGGGCTCTTCAGGACTGCCCGCAGCAGAGTAGACAGAGACAAAGAAGGCATTCAGTAACTCTGCCATCTCTTTATCTTCTGTCACCAGGGCACCCATCCCGTTCATCAGTGGGCCTACATTGCCTCTGGTGTTAGTTTTGTCTGCCATGTATTTAAAAAAGCTCTTTTTGCTGTCCTTGACCCTTCTTGCCAGGTTTAATTCTAAGGATGCCTTAGTCCTCCTAGCTGCCTTCCTACATCCTCTAGCAGCAGCCTTATATTCCTCCCAAGTGGCCAGCCCCTCCTTCCATGACCTGTAAATCTCCTCTTCCACTTGAGCATACCCAGCAATTCCCTATTTAGCCACGCAGGTCTCTTGGCCCTCTTCCTTGACTTCCTACGTGTCGGGATGCTCCGATCTTGAGCACGGAAAAAGCAGTCCTTGAATGTCAACCAACTATCTTGGGCCCCTTTACCTTCAAGCAGCCCTGCCCATGGGATTTCCCCTAGCAATTGCTTGAAAAGGCCAAAGTTTGCCCTGCTAAAGTCCAGGGTTGCAATTCTACTTGGTATTCTACTAGTCCTGCCACACAAGATCCTGAACTCCACCATCTTGTGGTCGCAGCAACCAAGGCAGCCCTCAACCCTTACTGCTTCAACCAGATCCTCCTTGTTAGTGAGGATGAGATCCAGCAGCGCTCCTCTCCTGGTCGGCTCATCCACCATTTACAGGAGGAAGTTATCATCCATACACTGGAGGAACCTCCTGGACTGCGGCTGGGTTGCCGAGTGGTCCTTCCAGCAAACATCAGGGAAGTTAAAATCCCCCACGACGACCACAGCCTGTGACTGTGAGGCCGCTCTCAGCTGCCTGTAGAAGGCCTCGTCAACTTCCTCACCCTGATCCAGTGGTCTGTAACAGACACCTACAACAGTATCCCCCCTGCCAGCCTGCCCCTTAATTCTCACCCACATACTCTCAACTCGCTTGTCATCTGTCCCTGGACAGAACTCGGTGCATTGTAGTTCCTCCCGCACATAAAGAGCAACCCCACCACCCCGCCTGGCTGGCCTGTCTTTCCTGAAAAGGACATAGCCTTCCATGACTATATTCCAGTCATGTGAGCTGTCCCACCACGTCTCTGTAATTGCCACAAGATCATAATCTCCTGACTTAACACAGGTTTCCAACTCCTCCTGCTTATTTCCCATGCTGCGTGCATTGGTGTACAGGCATTTCAGGGAGTGAGCTGAGCACACCGATTTGACCCTAGGATTGTAGGAGGCCTCCCAGTCTTCATTACTTCTGGAGCGCTGCCCCACTGGGGCAAGCCCAGCTACAACCCCATCCCCCTTCAAATCTAGTTTAAAGCTCTCCAAATGAGCCCTGCTAATTCGTGCCCCAGCATCCTTTTCCCTCTGTGAGACAAACCTTTCTCACTTGTCATTGTCCAGACTGGTGCCCTATAAAACCAGCCGTTATCAAAGAATCCAAAGCCCTGCCTGTAGCACCAGTCTCGAAGCCAATTGTTCATGAACTGAATCTTCCCATTCCTTCCCACATCAGTGGAAGATGGAAGGAGAGAGGAGAAGATCACTTGAGCCCCAGACTCTTTCACCATCCGCCCCAAGGCCCTGTAGTCTTTCTTCATCCCCCTCAGATTGCGGGAAGCAGCTTCCTCCCCACCTGTCTGGAAGACCAGCAGCGGGTAATAGTCTGTCGGGTGCACCAGGTTGGGGAGCGCCCTGGTGATATCCCAGATGCAGAGGATGCTAGGAGGTGACACGTATATCGGATGAAGAAGAGTATAAAACCAGTGACTTTGGGGAAGTTGGGTGCGTGCTGTTGGCGGAGCGGAGACTCCCCGGCTGCCCAGCGCTGTTTTGCTTGCTGTCGCTTGCTCAATAAACTGATTTGATTCATTGGTCTGGCTCTAGTCAATTTATTTGAGCCACATTTATAACAATAAACTCACCATACCTGGCTGCACAGTGGATATTTTTTATCAAAGCTAATTGGGCTTAGAGCTAGGCTAGTGATTGCACATCCTTTTAATCACAGGTGAAGAACAATTTCAAGCTGGGAATCATGCCTTTCCACCTATTCTTGCATAGTGTTTTTCCTGCCAATGCTTCTACTGATCTCCTAGACTGGCATGGTGCCTTCTCACAAATTAATTGAGGACTTGAAGAATAACATAGATGCCAGTCAATTAAGTGTTTACAAAAGCAATCTGCATTTTAGTACAGATTCTGAGTAATTCTAAAGAGCTTATCTGTGAGTGAGACACCAGAACAGACACACTGTAACCCTTCTGAGCTGCAAGCCTTACTAATTCTTTTTAAATTGCCACTGTGAGTACCTTAAAAAAGGTTAATACAAATATGTAGCTGTAATCAAGATAGATTATGTTCTTGGGTTTGAGTTTACGCTAGAATGTCAGTACACAGATTTTAAAAGTTACTGCTATGTGTTAAGAAAATGTGTTTTTGAGATACTTAATCAGAAACAAGATTTAAATAGTTGGACAGATGTACCAGCCCAAGATTTGTATTTGTTAAAAAGGAGGGATATATAGGTCTTTATTTCATGCAAGTGCTGTCTGAATTTTTCAGTCAGGTTAAAAAAACGATTTGAAGAAATGAGGGAATTTCATAAAGCAGCTTTTGGAGCTAATAATTAGCCCCATTCTGGAATACTTTGTAATGGGAATTGTAAAACACCATGGTATACTTTTTTAACATTTTGACTCTGGTGAGTGTCACAAAAGATAGACCTACTGGGTTATTACATAAATGACAATGTCCTTTGTAACAAGATTCATTATGTAGTTTAAGGGTTATGTAAATGACATGGGAGGAAATAGACTGCAGCTGAGCTGTGGTCTATTACATTGTAGCAGATAAACAACAAATGTAGTGGCTTTGGTCAGAAAGCAGTTTAAGAAGAAAGGTGAAGAATATGTGGATTTTAAATATGAAGACTTCTTTTTATTAATTAGTCTTTATGTAGCTCTTTAATATATGACTGTTGATTAATAAATCTGTGGCAGTAATTCTGCTTCTTGGCATGAAAATACTTCTTATAATTGAAAGGTCTAATATTTTCTGATAAGATGAACTAAGTTATTTGCTGAGTTTCTTGGACTAGATTCTAGTAGTAGGGTCCAGCACAGGTGCAGGTGAGAGGCAGGGTGAAACATCCTGACATCTATTCTACACTCCTGAGTTAATGTACAAATACTGGCTTATGGTACTAAAAATGTCCTAGAGGTTTCCAATGATGGATTTATTGTTAATGAGAAAACATATTTTTTCCTTTTTCCTGTTTCTTCTTGGATACGAGAACCAGTTTCTGCCCTATTTTTTTTTTTCACCACTTTTTTTTTTGTCCAGTAAAATATTTTAAGACCTAAATTGCAAATACTTAGATGCCAAATGATGCCCGAATCCAGCATTATAATGCTGAAAATCCCTGCTTATCTGCTATGCAGTTTATGTGTCCTTTTTTGATGTTAAAGGTACTTCAGAATTTTCAGAGGCATGGATTTGCATACACTTAAAACTATCACTTAAAAATATCATGCAAGACTGAGTGCTTAACTGGGCCTGAATTCTATCTCAGGTCTAAAAGAAGAATATACCATCAAATCATGTAAGAGATTGATTTTGGATACCTGCCTAAATAAAGAAATACTTGAAAAATAGGTCCTTTCACAGGATGCACTGAAGTTTTCCTTGCTGTGGCTTATCTTTGTTTAGGAACATGCTGGTTGACATGTTCATTTAGAAACAGGAAATGTAGCTCAGGCTTCTCCTTCTCTTTGCAACCTCTTTGCAAGAAGCATGTCTTACACACCAAGATGAATGAATAGCCTGCTAAGATGAAGTGATTCCTTTCCTTATGAAGACAGTTCAGTCCCTTCATGTATTATAACCTGTTAGGGTTTTTTGGTTTTTGTTTTTTTAAATGAAAAAATAATCTCAGATTTAAAAATAATTTCTCCTAGTACCCCATATAATGAGGTTTAAGTTAATTTTTAAGAAAACTGTCTTTATAAAATACTGAGATACTTAAATACCATGGTATATTTTCCTATCTAAAATTAAAACTCACTCTCTAACCTCATACTTAGAGCCACAGTTGGAAAGCATTAACTTGTGAGAAATTAATATTGCACAGGTAAAAGAAATGCAAGAGCTGGAGGCATTCCTTTGAAAAATGGCAAGGACAAGAGATAGAATACCCTTTTAGTAGGCTCACTGGTCTGTTGTAAAATGGGAGTTTTGTATTGCTTCAGTGTACCCTCCATTATTCTGGGCTCCTTCTGAAAAAAATCCTTTTAAGTCTTTCCGCCACAAGGACCAAATTATTATCCTCAGATACACATTTTCAGCTGACCAAGAGAAGGAATGGAATTCTCAGTGCTTCTATTTTTCTAACTCTCTTGGACCCTATGGGAAGGTGAAAATTTTGATGTTACTATTTATCACTTTGATTATAGTATTATTTCTGTTAAACATATGGAGGAATTGAGTTGCTCTGAGGTTTTGTGGTCTATTCAAGGTTGCACAAGATCATTTTGGGAGAAATGTTAGTAAAAGATAATGTCTAAATATATTCAAAGGTTCTTGTAAGCCAGCTTTGGTTTCTAAAGGGGTCTGAACACTTCATAATATACTGTAAATTTAGAAAAAACATTTGACAGTGGTGTTGGAAGATGGATGATGTAGATGAATTAACCATTTCAGGCAGCCTACACAGGAGACAGAATAGCAGATTTAGTATAGTAGTAAAACAGCATGAATAAAAGTAGGACAGCTTTGTGGAACTTATGAAAGCCTATATGAGGAAATATTTTCTCTACTTCTACCCAAACAAAAATTCCATAGCAAATTTCTTTGTAGGAGGCTCACACCTGTAATAGCGGAGACTTCTGAGCTTTGCATAGAGATTGGTTTTCATCAGTCCCTATGGAAAGAATTTTTTTGAGAATGTTTGGAATGAATTAGTAGAAATGTAAAGACATCTACACCAGAACTTGCCTAGAAAGCAGTGTCTTCATGCCAAAATGTGCTCCACCTTTCAGAATAAAATTTTGGACAGAATCGTCAGCTCTTAAAAATCCTGACCATTGGGAGACCACCCAGCAACCTATTTTGCACAGGTGAGGATTCATCTTCATAATACTTCCTTATGGAATAGAAATTAATTTAAAACTAGGGTGAGTGCAAAAGGAAAAAGCATGGAAGGTGAGGAGACAGACTGTAAAGGTTGTACCTATCAGTGCACTGACACAAAGAGCCTGCTTACCCATTTCTGACTAATTCTTCTTGTGGGCTGGGTGCACAAGAATGCAATTGTCTGAACCTTCCAGTCATTCATAAGGTGTGTGGACCTGTGGAGGTTTTCAAAGAAGCAATGTGACTAGGAGTGGAGAATTCTTTATACAGTACTCTTCTTGCTTTTTTTTTTTTTTCTTTCTGTGTGCTTCCCTCCTACTTCATCTCTTTTTATCTAAAAGAGAAATAAAATGGAATGGTTTATTATATATTGTAGTGGTTTAAGCCCAGTCAGTAACTCAAAACCATGCAGCTGCTCACTCACTACTCCCCCTTCTTCCTTCCTCTCCTCCCAGAGGGATGGGGAGTAGAAATGAAAGAATGTAAATCCCACAGGTTGAGATAAGAACAGTCCAGTAACTAAGGTATAACACAAAACCACTACAGCTACCACCAATAATAATTATGGTAAGGGAAATAACAAAGGGATGATATAAAACTAAAAATGGAAAACTATAAAGACAAGTGATGCACAATAAAATTGCTCACCACCCACTGACCAACAACCAGCCAGACCCAAGCAGCCATCTGGGCCTTCTGGATAACTCCCCCCAGTTTATATGCTGGGCATGATGTGCTGTGGTATGGAATACCCCTTTGGTTAGTTTGGGTCAGGTTTGGGTGGCATGGTTTAGTGTGAGGTGTCCCTGCCCATGGCAGGGGGGTTGGAACTAGCAGATCTTAAGGTCCTTTCCAACCCTAACTATTCTATGATTCTATTCTATGATTCTAAACTGTTATCAGAATAGAATAGGTAGCCGCAAGACATTGTTTAAAATCAGGGACCCTTTTCCCTCAAGAAGATGAATGCCTGACAAGAACCTGTTTCAGCTAGTCTCCATAAGACTTGAGGTTGCCAGCTGGGGAAACTGTGCCAAGGGTGAAAAGTGCATGGAGAGGAAGACCTCTTACTTCATTCAGAAGACCCTGGCCCAAGACCACCAGATGGCAGTGCGCAGGCATAAAGGGGAGGGGAATGGTATTAATGAGCTCTTGGAACTAATTGTAATAATTTCCTCCCATGCTTGTGAAATCTAATGAATATGTATGTTTGTGTGTAATAAATATCTAACTTGTTGAGCTCACAGTGTGCGAGTTAGTAGGAGCGATCCCCCTTGCACCCGGCACTGCAATAAACATACCTGCTTTATAACTCTTTGTGAGTTATGAAGTTCTCCTCCATAAATCATTAGTTTCGTCATTTTGTAAAGTGGCAAAAGATACTGATTTAAAATAATTCATCTGAACTGTAAGGCTTACTTTTATTTCTGTATTTAATTTTATTTTTTTCTTAAGGACATTGATGTGAACTCTACTTCTGTTTGCCTTTGAGATTCTCACGTTAAATACCTCACAGACAACTTTTTCTTTCCTTTTTCTTTTATAGAGAAAACAGGCAGAAATGGTCATGGGATCTCATACAGAATTTGGTGACAATCTATATCTGTTTAATCTTAGATACACCATTTTCACTGATTGTTTATACCATTTAGCTCTAGTGAAATACTTCCATTGTCTTAATGTGCTCAATGGGATATAAGAAAGTTCAAGGGTGAATATTACATCCATGGAAAATACCCTTTAAATGCTTTATCTAAAAGATGGGTTTCAGTCTATGAAGTTGATTAAACATCTCAGGTTTTCAAAGCCTGCAGTTATATGTGCTTGTTATAATCCCTAACAGCAACTTATTGCTAGTAAAAAAAAAAAAAAAAAAAAAAAAAAAAGATGTGTGAGAGACTGATCTGAAATCAGACTCCAGTGTCTCTTGTCTCAAATATTGGTCCGAGAAGCTGAGATGGAAATCCACCTACTTTTTATCTCAGAGATGGTTGGGGGGAGTTGAGATAAGACTCCATTATCCATTGCCTGGGAGAAGGGTATGAGGAGCTGAACTGGGACTCCACCGTGCATTGCCTGAGGGATGAGTGAGAAACAGCTGAGCTAAGACTCTTTGGTCCATTACCTGGAGGATTGTTGTGAGGTAAGACTGACTGCAAAACATCACTTGGGGGCAAATGAAAAGTAACATCCTGAATATGTGTGCTTGTAAAATAGCTATTATTAGAGGTTGTGATTTTGTGTATAAAACCACCTGTATTTACTAGCTAGTTGCTAATAAGAAACTTCACCTTGTATTGTATAGATTTGTCACTTGTAAAAGAGATGTTACAGTATGCAAATTTGCAGTAGCTGCTAGAAAATGCTAAGGCAAAAGCTAGAAAGATTTTAATACAATGGTAGTCTTATAAAGCAGGTGATGGAACAAATTAAGAGGGTGGGAGAATTCCACTGGTAAGAAATTTCTTTGGCTAGTCCCTCACTGCCATCAGCATCTTCAACATGCTGCTGCACCCTGTAATAGTTACTCTGCTAATGTAAATTTGTGTGTGCCTTGCTGTAGTAGCGACTTGGTACTGGATGAAGCAGGTGAAACTCTGCATTGACAACAAGGTGCAAGGACTGAGGCTGACAAAATGCCTGCTACCACAGTCAAGGGCAAGACTAGGTTGGCCTCTGTGTTTGCCACCAAGAAGAACCTTTAGCTCCGCTGCTGGCTGCAACCCAGCAGGCGTGGAGCGATGGGGACACGCGCCATGCCAGACCTTGATGTGAAGGATGGCCTCCCCTGTTATCAGAGAGCCATACAGCAGAAAAAAGGGGCAGGCCCAGGCAGCCTCTAGTTGGCATATGTTGGAAATATAATCTAGCCCAGATCCCCTGCTCAAGTAGGGCCACCCAAACCATATATAAAACATAAAGGGGGAAGATGTGGAGACAGTGTTTTTACGGGAGAACTCATAATTGGTACATAAACTTTGAATAGTCCTGAAAGATACAGCAAGGCCGTGAGAGGCCCAAAGAAGCTTAAGCAAGCAAGATAAGAGGCTGGAATTCACCAAGTTAATGAGAACTGTGGACTGTTGGCAAGCTTTCAAGGTTGAGTTCTCACACCTGTGTTTAAGCAATTATATGTTAGTCGCTAAGGGTCTTCAGGACATGTATCCAATTATAATATGCCAAATCACTGTAAGTGCTTCAGCCGGGGCCTTGGCTTAACTAAGCAGACTGGGTTGCTGAGTTGCTAAGCGGACAGTTCTACATCGAAGGCAATTTCTGATTTGTTTTAATGTTAACTCTGTAAGACATGCAACACTGCAGAACCTTTTGTTGTTGGAACAGGGGCATGGATGTGAAGAGTTTGATGGAATGTGTTGTATGAGTCTCTCTGATTATGCTAATTCGATGCACGCACAGCTGAGAACCCTGGCTCAGCTTACCCAGCAATAGTAAATGAGCAATATCCTAAGAATAACTAGATGGTTGTCTTCATGGGGCATTACAGGTTGAGTCAAACACTGTTGTTTGAAGTATTGCACTTATGTATCATTGTTAGATTAATCATCATAGTTATTAGACTTGCTTATAGTTGTGTGATAAAACAGGTGAACAGAATAACCCACAATGCCTTGCTCATACAAAGAAAAAGGGGGGAATTGTTGCAGAATGACTCTAAGAGCAGGACCATAGAGCTCCGGAGGACTGTGAGAGCAAGGCAGGGGGTGGCCCCCACAGGTAACCGGAAACCGGACATGGGAGGAGAATGTGGAGGAAGCTGTGTGGGGCTAACCAATACTGTTGTGCCAAGGAGGAGTGGCTGAATACCACTCCTATATATATGTGAACTGCGTCACAAATAAAGTAGACGTTTGCTTATCACCCATATTGGGTTGGCCTTCTGCTTCTTACAAACTGTCTTTTTGTAATTTGTAATAAACAAACTGTCCAATTGTGGTACTTGACCTCATTTGTGTTACAATTTCACTCTTGGGATGACAAACTGAAACAGGGTCCAGCACTGGGTTTTTTCTGCAGTCGGACCCTGATACGATGACATGTTTCTCAAAAGACATTGCAAAATCATAGTGGGTAGCTGAAAAGGTGCAATGAAAAGTATACAATTGCAAAAGAAGGAAAGCAAGAAAAATATTTTTCTTCATAAACAGGAGTTTTCAAATGTAATTTGCATGAATGTAAGTAATTTTTTTTTTAAAGATAATGTTACATGAGAAATACTTTCTTCTGTGATAATGTGATAATGTGAAACATGGTATTTTCTTTCATCACTCAGCATATTTTAACTTGGAACCGAGTATATAAAGGGCAGAAATCAACTGAAGATCCACCTTAGACTCCTACAGGAGAGCAGTCTAAGCATAAATTTCTGGAGTAATAATTAGAAAAATAATGTGATTCAGTACTCTGATTCTTGCTGCAGTGTGGAGATATGGTGCCCTTCTGCCACACGTATTTTGAAGTTTAAGTAAGTTGTTGCTTTATCGGAAATACCCAAGCAGCCTTTAGGTTGATGATAAAACTCTAGATTGCTGTCCGAAAGGAGCACTGTAGGCGCTGACCTGATAAGTCACAGTCTTACCTTTTGTCTCAAGCTGTGCCATGCCATACTGCAGGAAAATTTTCAGAAGGAGTTTGGGGGAATTATTTTTTTTCTCATACCACAAATACTGGAAAATGTAGTGGTGAAGGCAGTGTCTGTAGAGATGGGATGAGTATGTTTGAATCTGCTCAAAACATGATTGACCCTGAACCATGATCTCATCTTACAGTGTGTGCCCATGCCTGCAGTAATGTATTCTGTGAAGGGATAATCTTCCTCTGCCGGCACTTGCCTTTCCAACTTTTTATACGAACCACTATTTGCATACATTGTGTGTATGACAACCCAGAAATGTCTGGCATGTAGCAGAGTACCCATCCAATTGTGATTCTTTAGTAGATTTGGCATCATTTGCTAAGCCACTAAACCATTCCAAACTGCTTGTGTGGAAGGAAGAGTTTCACAAAGTGTCCTATCCACAGAATCTAGTTTCTGTAGCAGCAATGACTGAGAGTATATATTTATATATGTATTCTATATATACATATAATAGAGTAGATATAAATATTTTTCCCCTTATTTATCACATTTCCCTAGTACAGGTCATTGCCGAGTTGCAAAGTTTATCTCATGTAGTTGGGTAAAGTAGATTAAAATTTCAAAGAGCTGTTTGTCTGCCCATGTAGGTATTCTAGAAAAACAGAACATAAACCCAGCAGAAGTGTCCCCATTTACCCAGACATCAGACCAGCGCCTTATGGTAAAGGATGAGAACATACTATGCTGAGTTTTTGTCAAAAGAGAGATGATTTAGACCAGTTTCAATGGCTACTAAGCTCTACTAAAGGTATCCTTCTGCAGCAATTAAGGTGACACAACTGAGATTCCTGCATCCTATTCTTCTCTCCTCCATCACTCTGGCTATGGTGTGTCTCCCCTTCTTGGTCCATTGGTGAGCCAGCTAAGGAGCAAAAAAAAAATGATAAAGGTCTGCAGCCATAGGGAAAAGAGTGGTGATCCTGACTCCAAAGCAGCTAGCTGCTAGCTGCCTTATAGTGACATGCTTGATACTGAAGTGTTTTCTGTTGGATTTCAGTGCTGCCACACTAAAAAGCTCCAAGACTTAAGAAAATGGACACTTATTTTCCATTTTACATTAGGAAGTCATGAAATAAAGAAAACCCAGTTTGAAGTTTGCTAAGGTTCAAATAATATCACATGAATTCATAGAGCTAAGAAGTGTGGTGGAAAAATTTCCTTCAGCTGGCAAAAAACAGACTGGAAGTTAAATCACTCCTTTACATCTTGTTTAAATTCTTAAGTAGCTATTTATCTTTATTATAACTTGTAACCAGGAACAGGAATCATCCAGTGAACCAGATACAAACTTGAAGAAGTTGGTTTTATTCTCTGCATTTTCAACATGTAAAACTGAATTGTTTCATTAACTACTTCTCTCCAAGGAAAGAAGAATAGAGTCCAGGTTTTGGAAGTTGGTTTTGCTTCTTGAGCTGAGGAAGACACTTAAGTGGAGTTATGCCTAATAAATATGGAATCTTCAAGGCCTGTAGCTCCAGGTAGATGCTGCTGTGTAGACTGTCACAGGGATGAAAGCCTCCAGGGACCTAAAGTTTCAGTTTCTGTACAGAAATGCAAATATGACCATTGCTTTATTAGTAGTAATGCTAATCTCATGTTCAGTTGAGAAATAAAAAGAAATTTCAGTCTTTTGGTTAAAGAGCTTATACTTTTACTCTTCCCTTATCCTTTCTGATTCTGTACCTGCAGCAAGGACCTCTGGGAACCTTGAGATCTCTGAACTGATCAGTCTAGGGGTTTTAGATTGTCAGTTTTCATGCTAGGAGCCTTGGAACTGTACTAAGGTGAGCAGTTCTCTTTGGCTTAAACTTTTATCAAAGTCAAAAACTTCTGACAGTTAAATTTTTTTATTGCATAGGAACTTCCAAATAGAATATTCCTTATTTATTTCTTTTTTTTCTCCCCTTTTGGAATTTCCAATTTTTTTTTTTTTCTGAACCTTTCTACAGAGCAATGTCCTTACAAACCAAGCAAAAATAAGTTCAAGCAGAGAGATACTAGTTTTAGTATTTCAAAAACCTGTGATAGCCAAAGAGTCAAGGTATGCTCTGATTTCTGTGAAACTGAAAGCAAGAAATTATGTTTAGCAGAGTTAAACAATGACAAAATTAATATTAATATATTGAATTAAGAAATTAATAACCACAATAGAAATGTTTTGCACTTAATCATTTGTGTCATAGTTGTGATAGATTTTTCTAAACATTACTTATTTGATTCCTTTGCTGTCAGTTGTCATGTTCATGAATATCCTACACTAGATGTGATAAGAGTTAGGAGAAACATTTGATATTGATTGAGAAAAAGGCATAGGCTAGAGAGACTTACCACAGACAGATTTTCTGGAGGAAGCTACTAACAAACCCCGTTTCTGCAGCCAATTCTGGTCATATTTAGTTTCTGAAGTTCTTCAGTCTGGTGAAAATGCAGAATCTTTTAATCTAGCATAAAGTATGAGACAAGTCACTTAATGATGCATCACAGCATCTTGCACTGAACAAGAAGATTTACATAGTCAGGAACTGCTTCAGCAACACAGCTTGTACTTCTGAACCCCAAGTAGATGCCGATCTTTTCTCTGTGGACAGGTGCAGTTCTGTGGACTTTATCAACTGAGAGAGATTAACTGGTACAGCCATTCTGATAAAAATTATATTCTACTACAGTTTTCTCAATAATTTTCCTTTAATAACTGCTCTCTTCTGTATTGGTGATTTACATTGATGAAAGTGACCTACTACTGTGATTACATCTCTCTTTTGGCCAGTGAGTAATTATACTGGGTAGCAGTAGCGAGAATTACCACTGCTAAACCAGAATATAAACACATTCTGAAATAACTATGATTGGACATTTTGTGTATGTAATCTAATAGGAACAATTATGTGGGGAAGATCAATTTTTTAATTAAAAACAGTCAAGACCTACCAACCATAAGCTGTCACAGAACATACACAGAGTATCATGGCACTTTGTGAGGAATGTTCTCTTATCATCTGCAAATCATAGGAATAAGGGAAAGAAGGACTTTAAAGCTAATTTCTGTTTTCTACAAATCTCAGTGAGGATTTTAATGTCCATCTCCTGCCCTCTCAAAACAGTGGGTTTCTCAAAACTTATTAAACTGCTTTTACTATTAGTTAGTTGACAGATAACTTCCAAAATACATTAAATGTGTAAAATCTTGTTATAATGCTTATAAATAATTGAAACAGAACCCATCAAAATTACAGAATAATGTCAATCTTGAGGCAGAGGAGTGAATGAGAAAGCTTTTTAAGATCCTTCCAACAATCAAATAAGCAAATTAACGTAATCTTAACGAATGTATGTTCACTGTATGTTAGTGACTGGCCAGAAACAGGTAAAAAGAGCAATTGTATTTTACAAGCAACATAAAAGTTTTGGGAATGAAATCAGGAAACCAGTGTAACATGCATCAAGTTACTGAACAGGTATATTTTTATGATGTCTGCAAAAGGAATTATTTCTGTTCTCCTGATTTGTCATAGACATGATGTCTGGTAGGCATAATAACATTCCGGAAATTCCTTTCACATAAAGCTCATTCAGTGCCATTCAGTATTTTGAAGGGGACCATTACTGCTTAGGGTAGTGTTTATATCTCCATTATACAGATTAAAACTGAAGAAAATAAAAATTTAATGCCTTGTTCTAAACCTTAACATATTATTGTGATTACAGGATCAAATCCGGCACAGTATGAAACAATAACCATTCCTTAACCCATATGTCTGTACCGTGGAAGATCAATTTCTTAATGGTTGCTCAGAGCACAGACTAGAATACCGTATGTCAGCCTGACCGTCAAGAAAGAACATTTGCTACAGTTCACTGACATCTATTAACTTCAGAAGGTTTTAGGTCAAACACTTTTCTGTGTTGAAGAGCTGTTAAACAGATGCTGCCGAGTTTTGTCTGACTTCGGCATAACAAGCTTGGGAGCTGCAGAAACTCCTTTCACGTCATCTTCTTTACCAAGCTATACTGTGAAACTCACAAATCTCAAGAAAAATATTCTTTCATTGATAAGTTAAATAAAAAAATTATCAAATGAATAAAAAATAAAATGAAATAATAAATATAAAGTTAAACAAATAAACAACCAAATAGAATAATTCTATATCTCCAAAAATGGTTAGAAGGTAAAATGTATGTGAATTACAAAACTTGTGATGCCATCAGGGCATATTATACAATGAAATCCAGTAGGACTGTCAGATTTTGCATTGAAAGAAGAGATAACATGCAGTTTCACACCTCATTCACTATGGTATAGTTCTATTGTATCTACCACTTAACAGGAGATGATAAAGAGCTAATAAGAAGTGTGGTGTCTCCTCTTTGTTTTACCAGCCTATTCTGGAATCACAGGTAAAATCTTCTGGGTTTGGTACATACTGGTCATTACATTGCCTCATACAAGAAAAATAAGACTTGACCTTCTTGCAGTGAATCCATCCTTGCTGTTATAAGAATTGTTTCACACTTCACCTGCTGCTTGTCTACCTATTGTCCATTCTGTCTACTTCAGCTTTTTGTTACTGTCCCAGAAATAGGGAGTTGCTTAGCCACAGTGCTGCTTTTTAGACGCTATGCTGCTCAAACAGCACACATGCACTCTCAGACTAAGACAGTATGTAGAACAAGGAACTCTACCATGCTACTTTTATATGGGAACATTTTCCTCAACAGAGCAAAGTATTTGTTGAAATATTGGAGTCATGTCCTGCAAGAATGATTCTGAGAGTCTTTTTGGTTTCCAAAATATTAATATCTGTAATATATGTATATACATATATTTGTAAACTATGTGTAATTTGGGGGCAATCACTTCACCCACTGAGCAGGAGGCATGATAATAAACAATGCTTTTAATCCTCTTCTTTCAAGCATGTTTTTTTCTAATATATTAGGTAGTTTTTTGTTCTTTCTAATAGGTATTACGTTTTCCTCACCAAAGATTAGTTTAATACTAACCATTTCTCTGTTTGCATAAGTAAACCTTTTCAAGTTAGATCTATGAACTACAAACTTCATGGTGCAATAAGTATTTTAATTATTCTTGTATGTACCCTTCAGGGGTCAGATCTAGGGAGAAGACCCAGTGGGACTGCATGCTGAAAAAGAAAAAAGCTTTAATTACAACTCTGCATGTCATTTATGGGTCAGTGGTAAAGAACGGTACCTAGGGAAACTATTCTGCATATGCTCTTGTTTACTGTGTAAAATGTTATGCTAGCTTTAAACTAAAATTTTTCACTTAATCTTTTTAATTAATGCAGCTGTAATACTTGGACCATCTGAGCATTCTGCAGCTCTTACGACCATTTGCGAACAAATTTAAATAAACTTATCTAACCCCATTGTTTATGTTAATAGGCTCATAAATCTTAATTGCATCCAGGATATCTATTCAGACACTGTAGCACTTTGCATTCTCTGCAACAAATATGTGATTCTGCAGTTCATTTTCTTAATCAGATTAGTAATTCTGTACTTACTAGCCTTTTTCTTTTCTGTGTTGCCTAGTCCAGCACAGAGCAAGTGAATATGACATAATTGCAAGTTTAAATGGCGTTCTATGGCTTTTCATGTGCTTATAGTGCTAATATGGTACAGGAATGAATGCTATTAGACTACACTGTTGTGGTCTAGTGTTGAAGAGAAATGATGGAATTTTACCTCGTTATTCTTGCACAAAGCTTTCAAATATGACTAAAGATATATTCCAGGAAAAAATGATGAGTTATAAATGAAGAAAAAAAGATTAAAAAAAGAATAAACCATTTCTTTCCTTGATAGTTTATATCAGACATAAATTTATGTAGAGTTTAGAGGGTTCCTATTAACACTAGCTTGAACTGTACATCCTCAGTTAGGGATTTTTGAATACCTGCAGGCTTTACATCATTCACAGCAGGTCCTTGTGGCTCTTCTTTGTCTCAATAGTTAATCGACCTTTTAATTAAAAAGAAATAACTGTCTCATTAGAGTTAATAACAGCATGACAAGTTTAACTTCTGAGAATCTAGTTACAGCTTTGATGCCACTGCATGAACTTGATCCATCATAAGCATGATAAGGGATATTCTGTAAGAAAATAACACCGAAAACTAGTTTCTGCAGAGAGAATCACTTTTGTGCAGCTTTGTGTTCATTTTATAATGTAGACTACAGTCACAGAGAGCATAAATGATTTATTTACATTCTCTTTGGTCATGCTTTTAACTTGATATGATACCAAAACCAATTGCTTCAAATTTTAGAAACTGAGATTAGCCAGGAAGCAAAATTTGTAGTAGATTTATTTTTAGTACAATGTGTTGATTCAGAACAGGGCCTGTGACTTTCCACCTCTCCCCCCATTAAAGATTTCTTATGAGTGCAAGAAAATAGAGATAATTGAACTGAATTGTGACAGAAATATTTTTCTACTTCCATGTAGAAGTAGAAATCAAGAATTCCCTATGGTTTGCTAGTCCTGTGTAGAAGAAATTTAAACGACATTATGCGTAAAGATATATGTTATTTAGGCACAATTTCTAGACAGAGTAGTAACAAGTGTGAACAGTTGTTAGACAAAAGAAATAAAGATATAAAGAAAAAATATCTTTCAAATAACATATAATGTGTATTCAAAGATGGTTATTTCAACTGTTTCATCATATGTTTGTCATTTGGTGATTGAAAATTGTTATAGCTGAACATTCATTTATGTATATTTATGTGTATCATCTAGGGAAACAAAGATTGTGTTGAATGGCAGTGTTTAGAAGACTGACAAATCAAGACCATTGTAAACTGTAAAGATAAACTTCATTAATTTAGTTCAATAACATCACGTTAGTGCATTAATGATTGGTTCTTTCTTGCTATTAATCATCACTGTTACACCTAAAAAACTGTTAATCTTTAATACTTGTATTTTAAAATTAACCGTGTGTATACAGTACTGCAGAGGTGATGCTGTACAGTGAGCACTGATGACTGTAGGTTTTGATTCTTAACCACCGAGGTCAAGAAGATCTACCACAAGCATTTTTAGGAAAGAAGCGGAGTAGGAAGTTTGCTCCCAACACTCCTTGTCTTGGTTTAATTTTTTCTGCTCAGCATTCTCATGCATTTATCTGGATGCCCTATCTCTTTGCTGTCCCTTGTGCTTATCCTTTCTTGCAACTTTCTATTTCTTGGATGTCTTATATGCATAACTACATACATTGAACCTACCATGGTCACTTTGCTCACACTTACATACGACTTCTTGTGTGTGGCTTTTTTTGTTGTTGTTGTTGGTTGCACTATGTTAATACACTGTCTCCAATCAAAGCATCTAGTACAGCAGAGACTTCTTAAGCAGTCTGATGGGTGTCAATTTTAGAGTACTGTTCAACAAGCCTGAGAAAACTGTCTCAAGCAGCTGGGCTCTGTCGCCATCTGAATGGTTATGTTACAAAGTTCATGTGTTTCCATTAGAGACAGAAGGAAAAGTATTTTCTTTCAATGCCTTAATATGATGGATGAAGGTGGATTGACTGAAAATTGATAACAACAGAATTTGAATATGTATTACAAGAATATTTGACACCAACTTTAGAGAAATTGGTTGTTTTTTAACAATACTGGCATTAAGAAATTATTTCAAATAAATTGTTATTCTATGTATAGACTGTAGTAGTAGTGAAAATGTCATTTCTTCCTCTAAAAGATGTGATGCTGAGAAATTCTTACATTAAATTTTAGCCTTCTTGTTTTGATCTCTCTCTTACTTACAAAGCAGACTATTCCATTTTATATAAAGAGTGGATGCAATTCAACGTCTGCATTTTCTCTAGTTAATTCAAACCTTATCATGCTTATCTGCCAACAGCTATTAGTTTTATCATCATTTTCAGTAGTTATTCTGATGAGAGAGTTGCTGAACACTTGGTAGTCACCTTAAGGTGCAAGAAAGAAACTGACTTTTTACTGTTATGTCACAATTATGTTTGACAGAGTTAACTGAGCTTGGAGTTCTCCAAGTATCAATTGCTTGTTGTTCCTATTTTGTGACTGGGACAAAGGTATTTAAGGGAAATCAGTGTCACCCCTGACCACGATAAAATAAAAATTAGTTCTTTGACTTCAGATTGCTCAAAGATGGCTCTGCTTGACATTTAAAAAAAAGTTATTTTGGTTTTTAAATGTGCATCCTTTTTTAAAGTTAGGTTATGTGTGTTCTGAGGTGAAATGGTACATAAAAGATTTAAACACTGTTGTTTGTTATAAAAAGAAAATGATTCTGAACATGCTGCACTTCTGGTCAGCTAATTTGAAAGGCCAGTTGCATTAATGGGTTATGATTTTTCAACCATTAAATATTTGGGGGTTAATTTTTATGAAAGAAAATAGTCTCAGAGGAATAATTTATCAATATTTATTATAGCTCATACTATACAATAAGTGTAGAAGAATTTGATTTTATTAGAATAACTAGAAAATTAATGTTTTATTACAGATATCAAAATTGGAATTTTACACTTGTATTATGGTGTAAATAAAATATGAACGTAAATTCTTACCTGGGATGTTTTGATGGTGATCAGTTCTTACAGAACCAGAACTGTTTTAACATTTGAACTTCTACTACTCTTCTTTTTCTTTTATATATTTACTATTATGGCTCAGCTATAGCAAAGCTGCTGCTAGCTGAATATCTAAATTTTTTTAGTTAAGATTTTACCTAGACAGAAAGCTTGGCAGTTTAATTTTTATATTTAAATATCTTAATATGCAATAAAAATGCATGAATAATTATTTGACATAAGTTTTCAGGATCTGAAAGCTGATTAACATATTTCAAAATAAATTCCAATTTATGGAACATCTGTGCTAACAATTCCATGGTTCCTTCACTCCCTCACTTCATCATAAATCCAGGTAACATGCCCAACTGTCACAGCCAAGAAGAAAATGTAGTGCTTTAATAAAACACTTTCAGAAAGTGTTTACTTGACTAAAAATCCTTTCCATTTAACAATGTAATGGATATATTTTTTTTCCTTAAAATTATGTTTTTAATCATCGATAAATCACTGGACTTCTTACAGTTCTGTAATACTTTTTTAAGTAATAATAAGAAAAAACCCTGGTCATGTGATTAAAGCAGATAAAAGCCAAACTGGATAGAGTACTGCACAGATTTGTGAATACATGCCATGCCAGTAGTCAGCACTGACTTCTGAAATGTTTTTGAGTATTGTGCAAATTAGGCAAATAGTATGAATTTCTAAGAATCCAGTTAAACATTTGCTATAATGCAAAAAAAAAAACAACAAAAAAACACAATCCTTAATACAAGGAAGGTGATTGAAAAGCTAGTTTAAGTTACATAATTATAGATATTACTGAGACTTTTGAGTTAAGAAGGAATTTTCTCATGGTGGAGTACTTCAGTGATGTGTTTTCAGAATAAGGTCCTATGTTTGTCATTGGAGTTTTGTTTATTTTTTTTTAATAACCATGGATTGATGAGTTAAACACAAAAAGTATGGTTGAACTGATGATACTTAAAAAGATGGAAGAACTGATAAGTTTAGAAAGGCGTGAAAGAACTAAAAGGCTAGACATTTAAAATGATTAAAAATAAAATAACAAAAGTTTATTTTTTTTTAGGCATGAATTCTAAACGTTTTTTTTAAAAAGGCCAGTTTAAAAGTAGGAGTCAGGGATGGAAGGTCAAAGTGGTTTAATGATGCTAATTAATAAGATCAGCTAACCACAGTTCTGCATTATTGAAGAAAAGCAAATATGGCTTCAGGAGAATTTTTTTGTGGTTTTGTTTTTTTTTGTTTGTTTGTTTGGGTTTTGGGTTTTGTTTTTTTTTTTTGTTTTGCCTTGGGTTGCTTTTGTTTTTTGTTTTTTGTCTTTTTTTTTTGAGACATTGCATCTCTAATGCTTATTGCTGAGACCTCATCTAGAACACTGTATACCATTCTGGTCATCTTGATCATGGAAGACAAGTTAAAATTGGAATAGGTAGAGATAATACCTCTTACCAGAGAGTAGAGTCAGTTTTATGAAATGAGGTTTGAAGAACTGGGTTTGTGTGACCAGCAGAATGAAGCATGGGAGCAAATCAGATTGTTCTGTACATCACAGAAGTAAACAGGA
This sequence comes from Pezoporus wallicus, assembly GCF_028554395.1. Classification (NCBI taxonomy): domain Eukaryota; kingdom Metazoa; phylum Chordata; class Aves; order Psittaciformes; family Psittacidae; genus Pezoporus; species Pezoporus wallicus. The sequence goes on along the minus strand of NW_026636605.1, from coordinate 200,806 downwards.
GGTAGGGAGAATGGTTATTTAAGCTGAATGAAGATTTTGACACAGGTGCAATGGCTATAAGTTGCCCATGAACTGGACAGTCCATAAATTTAAAAGACAGGTTTCTAGAGTATAAGTGAGAAAGGAAAAATATCCAGCTGCTTTTAAGATAAACCTCAGACACGTTTAATTAAAAAACAAAGGTAAATTTAACTACATTAATTTAGTATTGTGTTTGTTATTCCAACTCCCAAAGAATTTTCTGTGAAGTTAAATTACCTTAAAAATTTATGTGTAGAATTACTATCTTCAAATTCCTGTGCTTATCAGAACTAAGCTGAAGAAATAGATAGGTAAAGGTTCCATAGTGGTTTAAATTTGATAATCATTTTGTCCTATTAAAAAATCTAAAAGTTTGCTAGAGTTTTTTTATTAATGTGCATCCAAGATAATTCCTGCCAAGATATTATTCAGCTAATGATTTAGATTCCTATCCAATAAGATACGAAAGCATTGTTTTGGGCCATGTAGGGCTCTAGGTTCAAATCTTCCAAAAATCTGGCATCTCTGTACTGAGCTTATCCAGACACACACTGGTAGCCTGAATGGCTAATGATTAATAAGGGTATGGTTTTGTGACCAATTAGATTTATTCTCTCCGAATTATTTGCCTTAATCACATGCTGTACTTTTCAACATAAATGGTAAACTCTTTCATTGGTAGGTTGCTATTATTCATAAATTCATGGACTACATAGTACAATGAAGTCCTATCTGGTGGAGTCATGCATCCTGGAGGGTATCCATGATATAAATTTCAGAGCCACTTTGAATAGGAATGATGAATCACAACAGTTACAGAAAAGAAATTAGGTCGGTTCTGTTATATTTGATTGAAAGTCACCATTTTCCAAATATCTCAGTTAATGTATCCACGGTCATTTACAAATGACCACATTACCATACTTGGCAGCCTTAAAGTCTAGGTTGTGTTTGAAGGCCTATAAAAAAAGCCTCTGATGGTATTTTTCTGTGCTTGTCTGCCAGCTTTTCAGACCATATCAGTTAAATTCTTATTGAAGACTATGCTGGTCACAGATACCTTGCCAAAGAAATTAATAAGAAAATTTAGTTATGCCAATAATACTTTCCTAAAAAGGCAGCTAAATTCAACCCCTTTTGTAATGTGAAATTAATTTTATCCATTTGCTTCTGCACACAGAATGAAAAAGTTGGCAGGCTCTTATCTACAAGATTTTGATTGGCGTGGTTTTGTTCAGTTCGAAAAAGCACAGAGGTTTCTGTTCAAATACTTTTCCAGGAGGCAGCATGCAAGTGCTGGAAATTACAACCTAGTCAGATTTCAGGTAAGATTTGAAAAAAAGCTTTTGTCAATATCATATGTACAGACTACTTAAATGTGTTCATAATGTGTCACACAGTTCAAGATAAAAAAATAACTGCAAGTTTTTGCTAGAGTTTCTTAGGAAGGGAGAGTGAGTGCTTCAGACATGTTGAGACAGCTCATCACTATCTTTTTTAAACATAATTTCCTAGCTAAATTCATGCTCAAATTATTTCACTGATAATTCCCCTTTAACTGTTTTTGTGCGTTTAGAGCCTTGGATGCATCCTTTTCTTCTTTTAGTCTTAAAAAAATATACCTAAGTAAACACTTTAAAAATTTATACTGTGATGTTTTCTTGTGCTGTTTTATAGATTTACAAGATTTTCTTGTAATCAGATTTAGGAGCTAATCTGGCATAATTTCTGGCTGTATCTTAATTTCTTTCTTCAACAGTTGTTGCAATTAAGCTTTAAAGCCAAACTATATGTGTTTATTATTTTTAATGAGATAATAACACATATAAATAGAAAAAGACTGCATTTCTGCATTTATGACAGTTTTGTATGAATTGACAGCTTCTCCAGTCTCCTGGGCAACAATCATATTGGATACGAATATAACTCATTAGCTGAATAATATCTTGGCAGGAATTATCTTGGATGCACACTAATATGGCAAAAGGACTGAGGTCTGAGTGTTTCAGCACTCTCATTAAATTGCTTTGTGCTTTTGCTTTCACCACTTTGTGCTTTCACTTGCAAAAAGTGAACTGAGATCAATCTATATCAGTGTAAGCACACCTTTTAGGCTTTAATTAAATGGTTGCTTTCTGAGTTATTAAAACAAAACTTTTAAGTAGTACATTAAAGAATAAGTTAAGTTAAAGTAAGTTAAAGAATAAGAAAAGTCATTGTTTGCTGAAGAATGGATTACAGTGGTGGAAAGTAACATCATTTTTCTTGGTTATTAATGAATCTGGAAGTGGGCGGCTGACACATCTTGTTCATTATGTAAAACTGCCAGGTCCTGCAAAATAACCCTCAGCTAACATTTCAGTTGTTCATTTCTAATCCTCAGTACTGCAGAGTAAACTTAAAAAATATATGAAGTCGTGTTTTCTTAAGACATGGAAACCAGAGAGCAAAATCCTGAGATGTATTGTTTTTATAAAAAACAAGAACAACAAAGAGAAAGAAATTGCACCTTACTTTCCTCTTCTCTTTTTTTTCTGAAGTTGGTATTGATGTGGTATGGATTGTTTTGGTTTGGGAAAAGTGGAATTCATGTATTACACACTTCATACATTATGATGGAATTAATCGGATCTGCCCACAATGCTTGTCTTTCTTACACTGTAGGCATCTACAATTGAATCTGATTGCATATGCTACCATAGTTGATAAAGATATAGTCAACAGTGTAATTCATCTCACTAAATGTAGGTATAATAGAGCATATGCTGTGAATAGTGTAACATTGCCTCATAAACTCTGCTGACTTGTATACAGTAAATGGTAAAGTAAGCTGAGATCTAGATGACTATTCAGATGAACATTTTTCATAGGAATCTTTTAATTTACTTTCAGAGGGCACTGGCTCATATTCCATTTGCAGAGGACCAGTCTGGTCTTGTAGTTCTTACCTTGGCACTTCCCTTTCCTATACTTACATGAAATGGATGAAATATTAGTTAGGGCTAACTTTTACAAATATACCTCTGAAGATTTCTTCCCATGCACATATTTTACTACCAGTATTATACAAATTATTAGCTATCATTTATTTCAGTTTATGTGTTCAGACCTCATTTTCACCCAGTAAGGTTTTCCTCCCCTCACAAAAGAAAATTCTATTTCCTTCTATTGCCACATTTAATGTAAGTCCTACCACACATAATAGCTAATATTCATTTACAGAGAACATAGTTTCAGGAGAGCAATGCAGTCTTCAAGTAGCTACTGAACTGAGGACTGACTGGGGGGCTAAATTTCCTCATTTGTATGATAAGGTGAACGCTACAGAAATGTCATATATATATCCTCAGCTATATATATAAGGAATAGCCTCAACTGGGTAGGGTCTGCCCTCTGGTCACACTTGGCTCTTAATTCATCCCCTTTGTGAAGCAGCCCTGCTCTTGCTGTTCTTTAATGGCTGGTTTAAGACAAATTGAGGAAGAAATTATCTCATATTCCAAGTATTTGTTTGGTAGTAATTTGGTTTTATGTATGGAAACATCAGTTTTTCTACTCTATTATTATTCAGAGGTAAATGAATATTGCTAAAGAAAAAAGTCTTCATTTCTTTCTCGGTCATGCGCAACAGGGAAGCCTTTTTAGGTAAGAAAAGGCTTAAGGCTTGATCTCTGAGGCCTGATAGTACAGGATTGAAAACAGTGAAGACCGTATCTTTACTTCTTTTAGGATTAAAATAAACATATGCATACATAGAGCACCTGCTACTTTCTTTCCCCTGAAAGTTATTTAATATCATAAATCTTTTTATCTCCTTTGTTTTTATTTCTTGAGTTTTATGATAGAATCATAAATTTAACAGGATCTACTAAAAATGCTGTTCTACATGTAAGATATATATTTTGTGTTAGGTGTGATAATGGAATCACTCTTTTTTTACTGGAGTATCTAGTGCACTTCAGATATTAAATAGGTGCCCAATTCAGACAATTGTTTATTTTTTCTTAAGAAAATTTTAACTAAGCTAGTCAAAGTAGAGTCCTGATTGTTTTCTAAGTTTGAGCACTTAGTTTGATCTGAGTTGCTTGTCTTCTGCCTGTACAAATCATTGAATACAAAATGTAAGATAATAAAATGCCATTGTTTAATAACATGTCCTCCTACTTTTTGTTTCCTTCCATACAGTCTCTTCCTCTGACAAAGGATCCCTAAAGCCGTGTTTGAAATTTAAAACTCCCACTTTCTTTGGTTTTAGTTTTAGAATGCCTCCTGGTTGGAAAGCAAATTTAAACCAGTATTAAAAAAAAAAAATAAAAGGACATGTTTAAAAATTTATGTATGTCTACAGGGCATTCTGCCGGCAATACTGAAACCATGTGAATATGGAGGTGTCGTGGTTTAAACCCAGTCAGGTAACTTGTTCACTCACTCCCAGTGAGTGGTGCCGAGCTGACAACAATCGAGGTCTGTGTCCGTCTCCCCCCCCCCCTTGCACCGGGGCTCTCCCCTTCCCCGCTCCCGGAGGAACGGGGAGGAGGATTGAAAGAGTGCAACTCCTACGGGTTGAGACAAGAACAGTCCAGCAACAAATCACCACCGCTACTATCAGCTAAAACAATGATAAGGGAAAATAACAAGGGAAGAGAATACGATACCACCGGCCAAGAAAGCGAGTTCCACCCAGAAGCCCCTGTCCTTCCGGGTAACTCCCAGTTACCCCCCACCCCGGCCATGACGTGCTGTGGTATGGAATACCTCCCTGGCTAGCCCGGGTCAGGCGCCCCGTCTCTGCTTCCTCCCGGCTTCCACTCCTCCCTGGCAGAGCATGAGCCTCACAAAGTCCTTGGTCAGGGTAAACATCACTTAGCAACAACCGAAAACATGGGCTTCACCAACACTGTTCTCAAGCTAGAAGTCAAAACACAGCACTGCACCAGTTAACACAAAGGAAAAACATGACTGCTACTGCTGAACCCAGGACATTATCTACCCCTTATTCCATACCATTCACGTCGTGCTCAGATCCCACATTTTCAATACACCATCGCTCTCCCACATATATACATCCATATACATACAGACCAAGAGGAAAAGATCATTTCCTTAGTGCATGGACCAATCCCTATAATGCTGCCGAGTCCATTCGGTCCATGATGTTCAAAGTTCATTCTCTGTTGGGATGACGGCTGAAGGGAAGTCAGGGCCAGTCGCTGGTGACCTGGAGACATCTAGTTGACGGGCTATAAAAGCATTACACAGCAGGCAACAGCATACAATTGAGTTCACTGGCTGTTTTCCCCTAAAATCAAATCCCCTTGAGGTATACATCGGACTTCCCCATCTTCCCGCATTACCCACCAAGTATATCCAGGTCCCTGAGCAAAAGCAATCCCACGAGTGGGTTTGCCTTTACCTGAAGCAGGAATAACCCAGACTGTCTTCCCCAGCAAATTCTTCATATGCACCATGGGAACTTTGTCCCCCTCTACAATATGTAAGTTCTGACTGGGCTGGGCCGGCCCTGTTGGCAGATCCTCTGGTGTTGACCAACCAGGTGGCCTTTGGTAAGTGTGTATCCCAATGCTTGAAAGCTCCCCTACCCATTGCTCTCAGTGTAGTTTTTAACAGCCCATTGTACCGTTCGATTTTCCCAGAGGCCGGTGCATGGTAGGGGATGTGATATACCCACTCAATGCCATGCTCTTTGGCCCAAATATCTATGAGGTTATTCTGGAAATGAGTCCCATTGTCTGACTCAATTCTCTCTGGGGTGCCGTGTCGCCACAAAATCTGTTTCTCAAGGCCCAGGATGGTGTTCCGGGCAGTGGCATGGGGCACAGCGTATGTTTCCAGCCACCCGGTGGTTGCTTCCACCATGGTAAGCACATGGCGCTTGCCTTGGCGGGTTGGTGGCAGTGTGATGTAGTCAATCTGCCAGGCCTCCCCATATTTATACTTCAACCATCGTCCTCCATACCAAAGAGGCTTTAACCGCTTGGCTTGTTTAATTGCAGCACATGTTTCACACTCATGAATAACCTGGGCAATAGTGTCCATTGTTAAGTCCACCCCTCGATCACGGGCCCACCTGTATGTTGCATCTCTGCCCTGATGGCCTGAAGTGTCATGGGCCCACCGGGCCAAAAATAATTCACCTTTATGTTGCCAATCTAAGTCCATCTGAGCCACTTCAATCTTAGCCGCTTTATCCACTTGGTGGTTGTTCTGGTGTTCCTCAGTGGCCCGACTCTTGGGTACATGGGCATCTACATGACGTACCTTCACCACCAGGTTCTGCACCCTGGCAGCAATATCTTTCCACAGTGCAGCAGCCCAGATGGGTTTACCTCTGCGTTGCCAGTTGCTCTGCTTCCATTGCTTCAACCACCCCCACAGGGCATTTGCCACCATCCATGAGTCAGTATAGAGGTAAAGTACTGGCCACTTTTCTCGTTCAGCAATGTCCAGGGCCAGCTGGATGGCTTTCACCTCGGCAAATTGACTCGATTCACCCTCTCCGTCAGCAGTTTCTGCAACTTGTCGTCCAGGACTCCATACAGCTGCCTTCCATCTCCGATGCTTTCCCACAATACGGCAAGAGCCATCAGTAAACAAGGCATACTGCTTTTCACTTTCTGACAGTTTATTATATGGTGGGGCCTCTTCAGCGCGCACCACCTCCTCCTCTGGTGACATTCCAAAATCTTTGCCCTCTGGCCAGTCCATGATGACTTCTAGAATGCCTGGACGACTGAGATTTCCTATTCGAGTTCGTTGTGTAATTAGTGCAGCCCATTTACTCCATGTAGCATCAGTTGCATGATGTGTAGGGGAGACCCTGCCTTTGAACATCCAGCCCAGCACGGGCAGCCGGGGTGCCAGGAGGAGCTGTGCTTCAGTGCCAATCACTTCTGAAGCAGCTCGAACCCCTTCATAGGCTGCCAGTATCTCTTTCTCAGTTGGGGTATAGCTGGCCTCAGATCCTTTATATCCCCGACTCCAAAAGCCGAGGGGTCGACCTCGAGTCTCCCCTGGAGCTTTCTGCCAGAGGCTCCAGGTAGGACCGTTCTCCCCAGCTGCAGTGTACAGCACATTTTTTACATCTGGTCCGGTTCGGACTGGTCCAAGGGCTACTGCATGAACTATCTCGCGTTTAATTTGCTCAAAGGCTTGTTGCTGCTCAGGGCCCCATTTAAAATCATTCTTCTTCCGGGTCACATGATAGAGAGGGCTTACAATCGAACTGTAATTTGGGATGTGCATTCTCCAGAACCCCACTGCACCCAAGAAAGCTTGCTTTTCTTTCTTATTAGTTGGTGGAGACATTGCTGTTATCTTGTTGATCACATCTGTGGGGATCTGTCTCCGTCCATCTTGCCATTTTATTCCCAAAAATTGAATCTCCTGTGCAGGTCCCTTGACCTTACTCCGTTTTATGGCAAAACCGGCTTTCAGCAGGATTTGGATTATTTTCCTCCCTTTCTCAAAGACTTCTTCCGCTGTATCGCCCCACACAATAATGTCATCAATGGATTGCAGGTGTTCTGGAGCTTGCCCCTGTTCCAGTGCAGTCTGTTGCATTTGAAGTTTGAGCAGCTGCTGTACTTGTTGCTGGGGTTGGTGCAGCTGCTGTGCTTGGAGCTGGGGTAACCGCGCTGTCTGTTGCAGTTGAAGTTTGCACAGTTCATTGCAGCCAAAGTTTGAGTAGCGACTGTACTTGTCGCTGGGGTTGGTGCAGCTGCCGTGCTTGGAGCTGGGGTAACCGCGCTGTCTGATGCAGTTGAAGTTTGAGCAGCTGCTGTACTTGCTGCTGGGGTAGCTGTGCTGTTCATTGCAGCCAAAGTTTGAGTAGCGACTGTCACTTTGCCCTCAGATCCGCCGACATTCTTTTCCTTTTGAAGGTGCTGGATAGTGTTGAACAAGGCCCTGTAAGCGTAGGCCAAGCCCCAGCACGTTGCCATGATTTGTCCATCTCTGGTGGCCAGAATGACCACACATCTCATTTAAGTGTTTTACTAATTCTTCTGGATTTTGCAGTTGTTCGGTAGTGAAATTCCAAAGTACTGGAGGGGCCCACTGACCTAGATACTTGCCCATACTATCCCACACACCCTGCCACTCATGGCTCTCCAGCCTCAGGGAAAATCTCTCGGTCCTCCTACATCGTCGTTTGACCCCAGACAAGACCCAAACCTGAATCTGCTTAACTCTTGAAATCAGTCGTGGGCAAAACACACTCTGTATGCGTATTAGCATGGTGATTCCCATCACCATCAGCAAACAAGTCTCAAGAGCATTAAAAGGCCATTTAAAAAATTCAAAACTCTCAAATGTAAATGGTCTGGGGGGACGACTAGGAGGGTAAAAGGATGTCTCCTTCACAGGTTGAGCACCTGAGGAGGAGAAAAAAGATGTGTAATTGCTAAGCACCTCCATCATATACCTCCCAAAGTATAAAGGTGGTGACCACACTGGGAACATAAGCCAGATCAGTTTCATGATCAATGATTCTATTGTATTACAAGTCATTACCATAAAGTACAATGGGATAAAAACCTTAGCCCAAGCCCCACACTTGATAAACACTAATACAGCAAATACCGGATGGACGTAAGATATGATATACTGAAACTGTGAGATCAAGAGGAACAACCTTGAGAGCCAATAAATCAGCATTGTGACGAGTGACTATCAATCCAGTCAGATCTGTTCTTATCTCAACCCCTCGTGCCCCACGTTGGGCGCCAAAAAGAACTGTCGTGGTTTAAACCCAGTCAGGTAACTTGTTCACTCACTCCCAGTGCTATGTACCTGTAGAATCCCTTCCTGTTATCTTTAATGCCTCTAGCTAAGTTTAATTCTAACTGGGCCTTAGCTTTCCTAACCTGGTCCGTATCTTCTCGGACAACATCCCTGTGCTCTTCCCGTGCTGCCTGTCCTTACTTCCACTTATTATAAGCCTCTTTTTTTCAGTTGAATTTTCCTCAGGAGCTCCTTATCCATCCAAGGAGGTCTCCTGGCCTATTTCATGCTGTAGTATGGAATACCTCTGTGGCTAGTTTGGGTCAGGTGTCTTGTCTCTGCTTCCTTTTGGCTTCTCCTTTTCCCTGGCAGAGCACAAGACTCAGAATGTCCTTGGTCAGAGTAAATATTACTTAGCAACAACTAAAAACATCTGTGTTATCAGCGCTGTTCCCAAGCTGAAAGTCAAAAACACAGCACTGCACCAGATACTAAGACGGAGAAAAATGACTGCTACTGCTGAACCCAGGATGATAGGTCATGCCAAATAGAAGGCATATAGAAGCAAACTCAAATTTAAAAAAAAAAATAAAAAATCGATGATTGATGAAGTTAAAATAGCTTATGTTCAGTCCATTCACTTTGAAAGTATAGGACAAAACACTCGTCCCCCCCAGCTCCAGGCAGAATGAGGAGGAGAATCAGAAGAATGTAAATCCCATGGGTTTAGAAAAGAACAGTCCAGTAAGTAAAGTATAATATAAGACTACTACAAATAATAATAACAGTAATAATGATAAGGGAAGTAACAAGGGGAGATAATATTAAACTAAAAAGGGAAGGGAAAAAAGAATCCCAAACCAATAAACACAAGTGATGCACAATACAATTGCTCACCACCTGTTGACTGATACCCAGCCTGACCCGAGCAGTGATCTGGCCCTTCTGGGTAACTCCCCCTAGTTTATATACTGGGCATGGGATGCTGTAGTATGGAATACCTGTTTGGTTAGTTTGGGTCAGGTGTCCTGTCTCTGTTTCCTCCTGGCTTCTTGTGTCCCTCCGCACTGGCAGAGCATGAGACTGAAAAGTCCTTGATCGGAGTAAGCATTACTTAGCAACAACTAAAGACACTGGTGTGTTAGCAGTATTGTTCTCAGGCTAAAGCCAAAAACACAGCACTGCACTAGCTACTAAGAAGGAGAAAAACAAGTTACAGCTGAACCCAGCATAATAGGTCACGCCAGATGATAGAATCCACCTCTGTACAATGAGATTACTAATTATAGTAACCAGTGACAGTTATAGAAGATACAGATTTTTTTAGAACAATAAGCAATGATTTTCTTAGTGGTGTTTTTAACTCCTCTAACATAAAGATTTTCTTCCTGAGAGATGATTTCATGGAGGTAGATTTCTAATTCATTGGTAACTGACAGTGTTTTTAAAACGTGTTGTTTTTAAAATTGTTTTGTTAGGGAAATCTTATGTTAACTTACATAATGTTACTTCATGTAATGTATGTTGTTTTTAAAACAGAACTGTGTTTTGTCTGAAATTTTTGAATTCTTGGCAGTTAAATAGGTGATTTTAAATGGACCCATTAGCATTTCAAAATCTGAAACAGCTACTGAATTTGCTAAAATTGCATTAATTGTATTCATACTAGTTGAAGCATATCCTTGCATTGAAAGTAATTTCCAGAAAGAAATATAATTTATATAAGAGTTACAGATGTGCAAGGATTGGAATACACAGATTCTTAAATCCTTAATTCTCTCAGAGAATACATTTTGGATTTTCAAAAGAAATCCTTTTGTAAGATTATGTAGCTTTGATAGAATGCAGAAAAAAAGGCAAAATAGATTTCTGGATTGTTCACATTACAAATTTGCAGAGCTGACACTCCCCATTGGCCTGTCAAATTTATATCTGACAGTCTTAATCCCAGACAAGCAGCTTTAGTTCACTGGTAATATTATTTTTTACAAGAATATCTGACAGTTTCAAAGACATATATGTGAATAATACATTACTAGGTATATCATGCCTTTAGGTATTCAGCATAACTTTTAAGCTACAAACCTAATTTTTCTTTATGGGACAGTTCGCATGAAACTGCTTAGGAATAGTATATGCTGATGTTTGACAAATTTCAGCAATAAGTAAACCTTTTAACTGTGTGCCATTCATTCTTGGTAACTGGAATTATTAAGAACAAATTATTCCTTTTACCTAGACTGCTTTTGTTATCTTTTCATAGAAACCTGAAGCAGAAAAGGATTGTCTTCCTTTAGATGAAGTGACAGCTTTTCAAAGAAATAAATTTGTTTAATACATGGTAAGAGTAAATGTCTGACATTGCAAAGCTGAATAAAGTTTTTATCGGCATAAGCACGGGATAGCTACATCAGTCACAAGTGAAAAACCCTTTAGTCAGCCTTATAGGTGATCCCATGCACATGACAGTAAAAACTAGAAAATAAATCTTACCCAGGCAGTTGTTCAGTACTGCATATATAGCACATTGTCTTAGAGGCTTAGGATAGTCTAATGGCTCCAGAAAAGCTGAATGGGTAGTTGCAATGTAGGTGAGTATGTGAAAGATGCCTGAAAAGTTTTGGAATGACAAAATATATTTTAATCAGTGGTGTTATAAACTAATAGAAATTTAAAAATTTTATTTTTGCCTCTGTCAGTATTTGAAATGCTCTTTTCCAGACACTCATGTATTTTACTGTCATTAGAAGAAAGCCTAAAGTCATCTTTATTCCATGACATGAATTTAACTATGAACTTTGATAAACTGTATTTTTAGAAACATCTGCTGAAAAAGCACTAAGGACAACCTCTGGCATAAATTCTTACTTTGAAGAGATGTATGTTTGCCTTTCCTATGTAAGCAGATGGTCTAGCTTTATGTCCTCCTCCTACCTGTCTTATCAACAGAGGTATAGGACAGATTAATACTGACAAGAGTTAAATTGATCTATAACATTTTAATTTTGTCATAAAAAATTTGAATCAGAAGTGTATGAAGGCTGAAATTCAATATTACTTTTCATATCACGGATATCTGTATACAGCACAGATTCACAAGTTTATCAACTTAAAGAAAAATACCTTTGTGCAATTCTTTCTGAAGAATTATTTTAGAAATATTTATTTATTATTTCTCTCCATCCTTTTTTTTTTTTTCCTAGATTGTAAGATGCCAGTCATGAATAAAGTCATATTTTAAGTCAAGTCCTGCACATATTAGCTTCTCTGCTACTGTTTATGCTTGGCTCTTGGTTTTCATACTTTAACACTGTTTTCAAATAAGGTTGTCATGGTTTAAACCCAGTCAGGTAACTCGTTCACTCACTCCTCCCCTCTTCTTTCCCTGCCCCTACTCCCAGAGGGACGGAGAGGAGAATCGAAAAGAATGCAACTCCCACGGGTTGAGATAAGAACGGTTTAGTAACTAAGGTATAACACAAATCACTACTGCTGCCACCAATAATAACAATGATAAAGGAAATAACAAGGGAAGAGAATACGACACCTCACCATCAAACGACCGATAATTTGCCCCCCAAGCCTGACCAAGCACTGACCCGTACCTCCTCCAACCCTGCAGTCTCCCAGCCCTTCCGGCTAACTCCCAGTTACATCCTGGGCATGACGTGCTGTGGTATGGAATACCTCTTTGGTCAGTTTGGGTCAGGTGTCCTGTCTCTGCTTCCTCCTGGCTTCCCCTCCTCCCTGGCAGAGCATGAGGCTCACAAAGTCCTTGGCCAAGCCAAAACATCGCTATCAGCTCTGTTCCCAGGCCGAAAGTCAAAACACTGCACTGCACCATCTACCAAGAAGGAGAAAAATGACTGCTACTGCTGAACCCAGGACATTATCCACCCCTTATTCCATACCATTCACGTCATGCTCAGATCCCACACCTCACCACCAACCGACTGATAACTCGCCCCCTCCCAGCCCGACCAAGCACCGACCCATACTTCCTCCAACCCTGCAGTCTCCCAGCCCTTCCGGCTAACTCCCAGTTACCTCCTGGGCATGACATGCTGTGGTATGGAATACCTCTTTGGCTAGTTTGGGTCAGGTGTCCTGTCTCTGCTTCCTCCCGGCTTCCCCTCCTCCCTGGCAGAGCATGAGGCTCACAAAGTCCTTGGCCAAACCAAAACATCCTTATTATCAGCTCTGTTCCCGAGCTGAAAGTCAAAACACTGCACTACACCAGCTACCAAGGAGAAAAATGACTGCTACTGCTGAACCCAGGACAAAGGCATATGCAGAGATCTAGTAACATGCATTTTGAAATGTCATTCATGTCTCTTAGGGAAAATCAAGTTTTGGTAGTTAATAATTTGACAATAGGGTATACATTTGTATACATATGCTTAACTTTTCTAGTTACACACTGAAGTGAACATGATAACAAGCACAGGTGATTGTAATTTTGCAAATAGAGTGTGTGCATGGTTTAAGACATACTGTAAAATATACTGCACTGGGGGAAATTTTTAAATTCAAACTTGTTCACTTCTGAAGGGAAGGTCAAATACGAACAACAATAAATTAATTAACAATATGTGCACGTATAAAAATGGAATAGCCTATCCTTTAATACATTATAAAAGAAAATTTAGTTTTGAATAGTTTGAAAACTCATGTCTGTGAGACATGGGATAACACAGGGTGTTGGTCTATGAGAAAATGAACATAAGCCGGCAGTGTGCACTCACAGCCCAGAAAGCCAACCGTATCCTGGGCTGCATCAAAAGGAGCGTGACCAGCAGGTTGAAGGAGGTGATCCTGCCCCTCTACTCTACTCTGCTCTCATGAGACCTCATTTGGAGTTTTGTGTGCAGTTCTGGTGTCCTCAACATAAAAAGGACATGGAAATGTTAGGACAAGTCCAGAGGAGGGCCACGAGGATGATCAGGGGACTGGAGCACCTCCTGTATGAAGATAGGCTGAGAAAGTTGGGGCTCTTCAGCCTGGAGAAGAGAAGGCTGTGTGGAGACCTCCTAGCAGCCTTCCAGTACCTGAAGGGGGGCTATAGGGATGCTGGGGAGGGACTCTTCATTAGGGACTGTAGTGATAGGACAAGGGGTAATGGGTTCAAACTTAAACAAGGGAAGTTCAGATTGGATTTAAGGAAGATGTTCTTTACTGTAAGGGTGGTGAGGCACTGGAATAGATTGCCAAGGGAAGTTGTGAGTGCTCCATCCCTGGTGGTGCACAAGGCCAGGTTGGACAGAGCCTTGTGTGACATGGTTTAGTGAGAGGTGTCCCTGCCCATGGCAAAGGGGTTGAAACTAGATAATCTTAAGGTCCTTTCCAATCCTAACTATTCTGTGATTCCATGTTTCTATGATTCTATAAATGCAGACCAGTAAGTTTTTGCTGCTATAGTAAAGGCACCAGACCATGTGTGGACCTGATAGTGCAGAATTTCACAGCTCGCCTGGACTTCTTGGCCTGAGCTTATATAACACCTTTAGCAGCTATCTAATGACCGTGTGGCTTTTACTTAATTAGGCATTTTTCTTAAATTGTCATTGTTTTGTGTTGTAACACCTGCTACAAATAAATTCCATAAAGATAGGATTATAAATGATTTTTATAATTACAGGTTGCCGTTGTTTAAGCCCAGCTGGCAACCCAGAACCATGCATCCACTCACTCTTCTTCTTCTGGCCTCCTGAAGCAATGGGGAAGAGAATCAAAAGAATGTAACTCTCACGGGTTGAGGTAAGAACAGTCCAGTAACTAAGGTACAGCATGAAACCACTACTGCTACCACCAGTACTAATAATGATAAGGGAAATAACAAGGGGAGAGAATATAAAACTAAAAGGGGAAAGGAAAAGAAACCAATAAACACAAGTGATGGACAGTACAATTGCTCACCACCCACTGACTGATACCCAGCCTGACCCGAGCAGCAATCTCGCCCTTCCGGCTAACTCCCCCCAGTTTATATACTGGGCATGACATGCTGTGGTATGGAATACCTCTTTGGCTAGTTTGGGTCAGGTGTCCTGTCTCTGCTTCCTCCTGGCTTCCCCTCCTCCCTGGCAGAGCGTGAGACTCAGAAAGTCCTTGGTCAGGGTAAACATTACTTAGTAACAACTAAAAACATCAGTGTTACCAGTGCTGTTCCCAGGCTGAAAGTCAAACCACAGTATTGCACCAGCTGTTGTGAAGGAGAAAAATGACTGCTACAGCTGAACTTAGGACAGAAGCATTAACATCCTTCTGCTCCTCCTGTCAAGGTGAAAGAAGAACACCTGCCATTAAATACTAAACTCCCTGTGAAGGCTTCAGGCCAGTGACCACTCATGGTAATCCTTAACTGCCACTCCAAGGTGGAAGCCCTCACTCTCACTCAGCCTTAGGACCTGAAGGAGCAGTGGAAAGGTAAACGTAACACCAGAGGAAAATGGGAGTAGACAATAAGACAGGCCTTTTTTCTTTTTTCTTTTTTTTTTAATGTATATCAACTTTTAAATGTAACATTGCTAATGAGATGCACATTAATCAAAGTAGCTGTGTGAGTGTTCTTTATCAGTGTGTCTGACCTAATAATAAAATTTGGTGTGCTTTGGTTTTGCCATGAAAACTTTTGATTAGACAGTAAGACATCCACAGCTTCACTTGTGTCTAATATATTTCTATGCTTATCTATTACAATTTTTTGAGTATAACAGTATGACCACACTATGATTTCAGAAAATACTCATAAACTGAGAGCAATAGGGAACTAGATGGTGGTGGTGGTCCAAATCTGGGGCATCCTTACAAGAAATGCACTGAATTCCTAAGAATGTGCATTATCTAGTTGAAAGAAAACATCCTTGGCAGACATGTTAATCAAATACATAAGCATAATTACACATTACAGGAAACCATAAACTTGACATGAAAATCTAATACAGAAAAGTTCTGCTGTCAATGAGGCAGATTTATGTAGAGTGTTATGTGCAGTAGATTTTTCTGCATACACAGTTAAGTCATTCCATAATTCAGTACACTGAATTGAAGATTAATCCATTTAGCTCTCAATCAATCAGTTAAAAGCTTTTCTGGAGCCTGAATTAAGGAAAAGTGAAGCATCAGCTGGTAACAAGAGAAATGTTTGGATTTCTTACAGCTATGTTAAAATCACATAGTTAACCAATCTAACTGCCATATTGAATGAATGTGCCTTCTAGGAAACAGGAACAAATGGTAAAAAATAAAAATTCTTTGAGGATAGAGAAGACAAAAGTGCTATCAGCTGCATATGCAAATGGATGACCAAAAGTAGCTCCAGGGCTGCTAGTACAAACTGCTGAAGGAGCTTTCCAGCCAGTGAAATATTACTACTAGAAAGGAAGTCCTTCTTGGCTGAGTTGGCTGGCTCTCTACAACTGAGAGGAACAGGGTAAAAAAAAATCCTTCAGTCTGATAAGAAAAACATTCACTTTTCCAGATGTTTCACCTAATTAAGAAAAAAATATGAAAGCAGTCTGAAAATATTATTGCTCAGGAAAGTAGTGGTGCATCAGATTTCAAATGCCTTCAGAAATGTCTCTTTAGGGGTACAGAAAGAATGTGCTTTTCTCAGGTGACAGATGTAATAAACTGTGAAGAAGCTGAGAGTGAAACAAAATCCCATTGCTATAAGGAATAGATTCTATAAAAAGACACTTCAAAGCTATTATTTTTTAGTTTCTAAACTGCCACTATTCCACTTGATTTTGGGACGACATAGGTAGATAAAGCTCTTCTTTCCAAACCTTTCAAGCCACGGTGTTTTCATAACCTAACATAGGCTATTAAACTATTCACAGGTCATGAAACAGGGTGACATGACTGATAACACTCAAGAAGACCAGTTGCAGTTCTAAAGCTCCTGCATATGAGCAGAAAGTTATCAGGCAAGGCAGAAAGCACAAACAGGGAGTTCCTTACTGAGCTCCTATGAAGAAGGAAGTACAAGGCAGGTGGAAACAAGGACAGGACAACTGGGAGGACCACAGAGCCATTGTTCATGCATGCTGCGTTGGAGATCAGAAAGCTAAAGTTGAGCAGGAGGAGGCACTTGCAAGAGATGTGAAGTGAGGGCTTCTGGAAGTACATTGGCAAAGGGAAGTCTAATGCTGAGAGAGCTGATATTATTCAGGTTGAAGGGACTCTAAGGGAGATATTACTGTCTTAAGTTACTGAATGGGAAGATGTAGTGAAGACGAAGATAGACTGTTTTCAGAGGTGCACAGTCATATGATAAGAGCCATGGGCACAAGCAGCAACATCTAGGTGGACCAGCTCAAAGACAGGGATTAGACTGATGACCTCTGGAGGTCCCTTCCAATCTATTTATTTATTTATTTATTAAGTTCTACAATTAAATTACAATTTTATGGTATTATGATGTCACAAGTGTCCAAAAATCCCCCTCCCATACTAGACAATCTTTTATTGGTCTTAATACATGTCAAAATTCAGCAATTATTTTGAGGAAAGAACATATTGGGACAAATTATTGGACATTACTACCATTAGCTACGTTAGATGCAGGGGAACAGAATTTGTTTATCTCAGGCAACTATATTATTTGCTGACCAAGTTTTTCCTTCTGAAAGTGAGCTGTGTCAAAAGATAAATTAACTGTTAAGCAGTCAACAGATCAATAGATTTAAACACTCTTCAAAATTTAATTAATGTAAATGTTACTTGTGGATTTATTTTTTTTTTCCTCCAGCATCCAGAATGGATGAAGAACTTTGTAAAAAGCTATACAGTTTTACTGCTATTGCTTTTCTTTAATTGGTGTTGAAGTTTCTGAATTTGTGTGTAATAAAATAAGAATTAAACTTTAACAATAAGATACAGTACTAATTTTTCAGAATACAAATTTGCTAGTTATATCACACACAGAAATAACAAACTTTAATTTAGTAAAAGACATTTTCCTTTCTTTTGAGTGGCTGAAAATTACCTCAGAATGAAAAAAGGTCCTTGGTCTCGATTAAATAAGGCCATTTTCCATTAGATCAACATCGAAAGAAGAGGTATCTTTTTATAAAAAAGTTCACCAGCTCTTGTAATCTAGTGAGAAAAAACCAGCTCTTTAAGAGGAGCAATAAGGGGCATATTTCATATACTTAGTGAAAACTTACATTCTAGCCAAACGTGTGATACTTCTGGTTCGTGTGACAGCTCTAGTGGTTTATGCATGTAACAAATGAAATTAGTTAGATCATTTTACATTTTTTTAGTCTGGGCGGATTAAAATTAATGAAGACAACATATGAAATTAAGTGAAGAGTTTTATCTGTGTTTTCATCTGGGTTTATACTGCAGAAATATCTGCTTTTCTGAAGAGATGCTCAAATTAGTCAGGAGTTAGACCCATTACATTCGTTACACCCGCGGTAAAAGTTACTGCCCTTCGCTGCTGTGGTCTGCTTAAAAATAGTTCTGGGCTTATTTCAGGCTGCAATATCTAACTGATCTCTTGCTGTTGGCATGTGGTAAGTAGACTTAATGATTATTCTGTCAGAGGAAAAGGCAAGCAAGGATAACCTCCCTTTATTAATGGTCTGCTGCTGGCATGAATAGTGCGTAAGTCCAACTAGCATTTATCCAAGGTATGCTTAAAGATAGGCACGTTTCTGAAAAGCAAGAAAAACCTGCATTAAATGTAATACTAAAGTAATTCAAATATAGAAGCTACAAAAGGTTCCCTATCAGCACAATCACTTCAGAAGTCAGCCACTCCAAAGTTGTACAGAAAGTCATCCTTACTTCCAAAATAAATTGTTGCATGATTAATGTCAATTATATGTTTTATAGCTTCCAATAATAACTTTTAAATGCAATTTGTAGCAAGAATACTACTGCTTAAAATCTGAACATTATACAACTGAAGCCTCATAGGTAGGTGCCCAATAGGACGCTCCATTACTGATTGTGGTTTTGACACTGCTAGTTATTTCCCCAGCTGAACTTCTCTCTGTCCTGTAATTCATGCTTTTTATTTTTTAACCCTTGGATATATTTTCTTCTTTGTGTTTCATGATTTGACTAAAGTTAAGGCTGTCTTAAAATGCATATGGTCGAGAAGAAAACTGTCCTTGTCCACTTATAGGATTCTGAGACTTTTTATTTTTCCCAGTTAAGTGCAGCCAGTTAATGGAGAAAGGAATTGTAGCCACAAAGATAGCAAGATGCACAAATCTCTGTGTTTGTTCTTATTAAAAACACAGTTCTAAACACTAAACAGAACATATTAACTTCTGCGTTATCTGCAGAACTGCTGCCCAAACTCTTCTCCAATCTGATCATTAGAGCTTTTTTATTAATTTAATTTATTTGTCCTTGCCTTGCCTTTCCTTGTTTGGACACAGGTAGGAGCAATTCCTGCTTGTACTGCTACTAATTCTTCATGCAGTGATTTTGCCACTGTGTCTGTTGCTAGATTTCCAGCCTTGAACCACTTGAAGGCAACCTTACACCTGGAGGTACATAAGCACTGCACTGGGATCCTCTTGTCAGGACTGTCGTTGGTTATTCTGACTGAGGCCTGTAGATCTGTCAGTGTACAGCTGCTATTTGCACTTAGGAAGTCAAGTGACCTTTGTTCTGACCTATAATTAGGTATTATAATACATAATCTTATAGTCATTTATCTTACATGGTCACTGATTTGATGAAACTCTAGAATAATCCTTACAGTTTACTTTATTCCTCATTTTTCCTTCACAAGCACAGAAAGGAAGCATTTGAACTGCTGGAAGTGGTCTATACATGGGGTTTAGGGGCCTTTTTTTTTTGGTTTAATTTCAGTTATTATTTACTTAGGTTTTATATGGTCAGCTTTGAGAACAATTAGGTATTATTTTGTTTTGGAATTCTTGCATGACTATTTTTTTCAGCTTTTTTTATTTTAGAGTGATGCTTTTGAAATATCAAGTTGTTATGCTTACCTGAGGAGGACTTTGACACAAGGAACGCAATACTAATTTCTCTGAAATAATGTTTAAGTAAGTGCTTTTCTCTGTGGCTAGGTTAAGGAAAATATAAGCCTTATTCTTATTGCAAAGTGCAAGTGATTCAACAGCAATCTTGAGACCCAGTTTCTGAAGCACTGGATGAAAATTTCTTATGAATACTTTCACTGCATTTAAAAAGGGTCATTGACCTCAAGCTTTCAAAACTGCCATGTGTTGTTAAGTGGGCTTTAAATTAAGGATAAAAGAGGAAAAGGAAACTGTCAAACAGCACAAAAAACCTCACATGATCTCTCAACCCACAAAATAAGCAAATGCTGAATGCATTAGCTATCTTTTATTTCAGAACAAAAAGATGAATATTAATATTATAAAATGTCTAGATGAAGAGAAAAAGAAGATCAAGAAACTGCATTATACGGTGGACCTGTTCTAGCATGAGTAATAACTTTGTGATAGCCTTGCCCAAATGGATCATCAGAATGTAGACATAATAATATTATAAAAAGCCTCACAAAAGGCTATATATTATAAACATGGCATATATCAGAAAGGGGTGCAAACTATGGAATCTCATTGGAAATTCTTTGGGTTAATACCAAGAAAAGAAAAACACAACAAAGGAAGAACATTTTTTTTCTCCAGCTAACCTGAAATTAACTGTTTACAATATGAATAACTGATTATCTGCTATCAAAGGGAGCCAAGAAAGCCAAGAAGTGTTCCTGAATAGATGTTGTTTTCTTATTTAGGGAAACAGTTATTCTTAAAATGTAATGGAAATCATTGCACTGATGAAGAAAGAAAAAAAAAGCTTTTAAATGCAATCATTTTTATAAGAACAGTTTTTGAAAAGTTCTGGGAAAGATTTTGGTCTATTACCATAGAAATTAACTTTAAAAAAAAATAGATAAAAAATCCTATGTTCCCATATGAATTGTTAGCTATTGGCTTTAATTGAAAAAATGTCTACGTATTCCAAAAAAAAGCCCTGTAATTGAGGTCAAACATACTAAAAAAACCTTGAATAGAATCTGTATCAAAACCAACCTTATTCTGACAGTGCAAAAAAAACTGAATTTAGTCCCAGTACGTTTAAGCTGTAAGGAGGGAATTTTTTTTCCATTGTTGATTAAACTCAGTTTTATGAATTACTTCAGTTAGATGCATGTGTGTGTGTATGCAGGTATGCCTGTATATACACATACTAATATATGCTCACTGTGGCAGCTATGCAGCATTCTCATCTTAAACGTTCTTTTGTTAATGGACTTGCCCTCAAACAGGTTAAAAATGTGCTATGGCTTTAAATTCTTTGACACAATCAAAATTAGTCACAGAAAACATCGAGAGTCATCCGTCTATCAGTATTTCCAGCCTGTCTGCCACTGTAGTAAGTAGGCAGTAATTATAAAGCTTAGGAGAAGCATCTCTGATATTCTACTAAGATAATTGTCACTGCCCATCTTAATGCTATGTTTCTATACATCATTAAAGTGTTACACCGTTCATAGGTATTTTTAATTGGTTAGTTTTCTTTAAATATATTTATTTTGGTAGCAGCTGATCAAGGAGCCACCAGTGATACCTTCAAGATATTTTTTAGTAAGTGAATATATTTTTTTAAATATCAGTGCCTGATCCATGATACCAGTATATGTATTGAGTCCAGATTTTTTTTCTAGCTATGGCAGCGTCCTTTCAAGGTGCCAGATATATACAAGAGAGTTTGTTCAAGGTCATTTATGTTTTATGGAATCTGGCATTTGCAGCTCAATACTTGATCACAGTAACTGACACTGATAAAGCTGATACAAGGTGTCCCTTATGTGTGATGGATTTTTCTGTTTTAATTTTATTTCTGCATATTTCCTAGCTAATTGTCACCTCTATTTAAGTACATCAAACAAATGGAAAATAAGATTGTTTCAAATCCAACTACACAAGACTGATTTTATTTAGGTCTACCTCATGTCTTTTTATAATCCTTGTTTATGGCAGAAGCTGATATTTTATTATTTTTGACAGCCAAACATTGCTACAGAGAGATGATCCTTCAGACATCTACTAAAATTAAGTAGCAACCAGTGTTTTCTTTGGGAAAGATGCAGCTCATATAGTTATCTTTATATTCTAGCTGAGTGTATTTCCTAAAGACATGATCTTGGTATAGAGTTAAGCAAACAACTAAATGTCCACCATGAGGGATGATTCATTTCTGTTTTATTTGAGCTTTGGGTTTCAATTCCTGATATATTGGGTAGGTGACAAAATATTAAAAAATCAGTTGAACATTCATCAAACTTACACTGGTGAAAACATGTCAAATACTTCCACATAAAATTGCAGACACTAAAACTACAGTATAAACGTATTTCCGGTGCCATGTAAAATCAGTGACAGAGTCGCTACTGATTTCTGTGGGAGCATGGCACTGCCCTTGTGGTATCATGATCAGTCCTGAGGCTGGAAACGCTGCTAAGAGGGATGAGCTTAGTGAGCAATTCCTAAGTTGCCTGTTAGTAAGATGTTCACATGTAAAAGGTTAAATTTAAAATGCTGTTTCCTTTCTTTTGGTAACTTCTAAGGTAAGTTTGGATGTGTTTGCTGATAAGAGTGTTTAGCTCACACTGGGTCTGAATTTACTGGCTTTCAGTATTAAATAATAAGGGTCTGAGTTTACTAAAAGAGTTTGTGCAGTAATGGCAGTTGGTTTTCGTGTTTGATGCACCAGTGTAAGGGCATCTTGGGTGAGAACTGTGTACAGTTCTGGTGTCCTCAACATAAAAAGGACATGGAACTGTTGGAACAAGTCCAGAGGAGGGCCATGAGGATGAGCAGGGGACTGGAGCACCTCCCGTACAAAGACAGGATGAGAAAGTTGGGGCTGTTCAGCCTGGAGAAGAGAAGGCTGCTTGGAGACCTCCTAGCAGCCTTCTAGTACCTGAAGGGGGGCTATAGGGATGCTGGGGAGGGACTCTTCTTTAGGGACTGTAGTGATAGAATAAGGGGTAACGGGTTAAAACTTAAACAAGGGAAGTTTAGATTGGATATAAGGAGGAAGTTGTTTACTGTGAGGGTGGTGAGGCACTGGAATGGGTTGCCCAGGGAGGTTGTGAATGTTCCATTCCTGGTGGTGTTCAAGGCCAGGTTGGACAGACCCTTGGCTGGCATAGTTTAGTGAGAGGTGTCCCAGCCCATGGCAGGGGGGTTGGAACTAAATGATCTTAAGGTCCTTTCCACCCCTAAGTATTCTATGATTCTATGAGAAGGCTCAGCTGCTTGGGAACCTATGCCTGTTTTCACTAATTGGAGAGTGATATGTTTGTTCCTATGGTCACCTCTCATGGGTGTTTGTCATTTCAAAATTCCCCCACTCCTCATTTTTCTTCCACTTTGACTAAAGGAATATTTTACGGGACTCTAAAGTGTGCTTTTGTGAAACTGAAAGCTCATTGGCTTATAAGTAGGTTAAAGATTCCTATGTACTTTTTTTTTTTAGCAGGAAATGAAATTTTCTTGGATATTATTTTCCTACATCATGTGTATCTTCTGTAAACTTCTCAAGAGAATCTCAGAGATCATTTGAAATATAACAATATTTCAAGGATATTCTATGGAATATTTTAAACTTATGTAGTTTTGCATGTTAAGCTTTTGTTTTAATAAAAACTATTTAAAAGTTTTAAATGCGAGAACTGTTTTCATTGATTTGGATACTTTTATGTTCTGTATAATATTATGCTTATAACCTTATCTCTTGACATTTCTTAGGAGGACTGCACTTTAGAAATTGATCATATGGAACATTTAAAAAAAAAGCTTTTAGGAAAACACCCACAATTCTATAGAACAATTATTAATTTTTGCAAATGATAGTGTATGAAAATATGAAGCTTCAAAAATGACTGGTGGCAACACTGAATTACTTCCAACAGTGCACTTGACAATGTAAAAAGGTCAACATTATCCATTAAAATTAAGTATTAAAAATGTTTTGATTTGCCTTTTTTTTTAGTCTTTGCTGAAGCTGTGTTGCTTGGTAACCTTGGGAAAGTTATATAAAAAATGAATTTTCTTTAGTTTTTTTTAGTTCCCTGTGAAAGATCCTATGGTCAGAAATTACTGGCAGAGTGACATACATAGGTCTATAACAGCAGACATGAGATTGTTTTCCTATGCCAAAATACAGAAATTATTATTAAAAAAAAAGTTAATGCAAGTTTTTCACCATTGAAGTGAAGACAACATGTTCTTAAGAAAAGAAAGAAGAGATCTTTCCTTTTTTTGCTTTTTAATTTTCCAATCCTCTGCACACTCGGTCCACCTTTTTTTCCAAAGTCTCTCAGTAATTTTCCAGAAGAGGTTGAGTGTGGCCAGTGTACATATGCTATGTACACTGTAAAGATGCTATGCCACCTCAAAGCCTCATTCCTCGTTTACTTTTTTTTTTATTTTATTTATACATTTCTCTATAGACAGAAATATTTCTATTTTCATGTTTCTTGAAAGGAAATTTACCACTGCTGGGCTTATATTACAAATATGTGCTGTATACATTTTCACTGCTCAGTACTTTATGCTGCACTTGAAAAATGGTCTCCTTTCTGATGTCTTCTGTTGACTTGGCAGCACTGCTCATAAGTCAAGATTCAAGGACAGTGTCATGAGAAAATTCTGATCATCTCCTCATGATATCAGGGTTTGGATCCAGGCAGTCTGAGAATCCATTTCATTATTCTCTCCTTACTGACAAAATACAATTCTGCCCTGCGTTGGTTTTGGCGTGAAGTGTTTTGTTCTGTTTTGTTTTTGATTTTTTTTTTTATAGCCTTTTTTTTTCCCTTTCATTAAATCAAAGCCGCCTTATCCTCTTACACTGATATTTCATCTCAAGACTTTTTGAAACTGTTCTTCACCATAGAGAACGAGGAGATGTCTGAATGCACACAGCATAGTTTGGTGCAACAGACATTGCAAAAAAGATGTCAAAAGCCATTGACATTAGCTCACAGGGTGGGGGTTTTCCTCAGCATCTGAGGAAGGGGAACTCATCTGTTTTAACATGATGACACAGCCACCAGAGCTACAAAGGCAATAGGCTGATCAGCTGCAGCAATGTTCAAAGTACAGAAAAGAAATGAAGAAAACTAACAAAATAATGTACAGTCCAGGTGCCCTCACATGAGTATTAAGGCACAATAACTGAACATAAAGCTGAACTTATCAAGCACTTAAAAATACAAGAACAGTGTATGTATTTTCTCTTCAGCTATTCATACTAGGAACTGTGTTTTCTGAAAGATTGTTATTGATTTTATCACAAAATAATCACTTTATACTCTTAGATAAAATATCATCTGCAAGTCTTACTTTTCTTGGTAACAAATATGACAAAGGAAACATTTCATTTCATGTTATTCTGGATGTAAGAGTTTAGACAAATCACACAGTCAACCCATTATTTACATTTTTGCTATCTAAAAGCAGAATTTCATTTCAATATATTTCCTACATTGCTTCTTTTGTTTGCAGGTACTGACACATGTAGCTGTGCCAGGACACTAAATCCATGATGGTATTAACATAATATTTCTTAATCTAGTATCATAAATCACAAGTAGAATATGCAGTGAGTTTGCATCTGCATAAAAGCATTCAGCCTGGGGCTTGAATTACAGCCCTGATGACATGAGCTACCTGTATCACTTGATTTGATCTTGAAGGAGTCATTCACAACCCTATGCTCTTAAGTTATATGTTGGTCATGGTCCTGAACCTGTCAAATTTACCAGGGTCTACCCAAATTGACAAGGAAGATGACTATACCAGAGTGTAACAGAAACCTGTTTGACACTAGCTCTAATTCTGGAGCTTATGGAAGAGATAGAAATCAAAATCACCTCCAGCTTCTCAGTAAACTGATGCTTATGCTCTGACCACTCTTCTCATTTGTGTTAAATTTCTCACAAACTTTAACTTTGTTCAAATCTCTCATAAGAGCAAATTTATCTTCTGTCTTCACACTGCTCCATGAGGTTTATTGAGGTCCAGGGAGGATTACAAGACAAGAAAGTTTCAGGTGATATATACCAGTTTGGAAGGCAGCAAACCACGGATCTTTGTGCTCATCTAGCTGCAGGCAGTACATGAACCTCAGGGCAGTCTGAAACGCCATTTTTACATTCCCTGTGCCATTTCCTTAGCCTCAGAAGTTTCCACTGTGCAGCTGAAGTCCTTGAATTTTTTTATGATTTGGACTTACCTCTGCTTTTAAACTTTCTTCATATTTTTGCCTCTGTAAATGAGACAAAGTAGTTTTTCTGTTTTCAGAAGTAATCTGAGTGGATTTTCCCCTCCCTCCCATTCTCAGCCTTGTTCTTTCAAATCACTCGTGTTTAAATATTCAGCATTGTCCTCTTGGAAAGAAAGTAAAATTTCTTTCAGTGTGTCACCTCTTCTTGAATTGCTGAGTCTTCATTCTTCTTCAGAGGTATTATTTTTAAATACATTACCATTAAACTTCATAAGGATGTCATTGTAGGCTACAATTTGAAGTCTATTTAAAAATTTTCTTTTAGCTCATCCTTTAAACATTTTTAATCAAAATCAATATATGAGCATCAGAGTCTTATTCTGGGCAATATCGAGATATGTTAGCAGTCTACATATTTGTGTGTGTTTCCTCTGGATTTTTTTTTTTTCTCCCGTTTTCATTTACTTAAATTCCCACTGCATGTGCGATTCAGTTTTGTTTATTTTTTGAGCTCCATTTGGGTGCTTACCACTACTTAAAGCACTGAGATAGAACTGATGATTGCCCTGAAATTCTTTACAGTACAGATAATTTGAGTAAAGATTCTGTGATTCCTTCACCATTTATTTTTATTTACGGAATTTTCAACACCCTCTTCAGCAGTCCTCTTAGGACACCATCTGTGAAGTACACTAGCTAGTGCCCTATGTGAGGGGTGATTTTTCAGTACAGATCTCAAGGGAAAGATCTTTGGAGTTTTGTTTGTGTTTTTTTTAGGAGACTAGGAACAGTCTAGAAGAAAATGCTTGGGTTAGATCAACATACCTCCATTTAATCCAGGGATTTTGTGCCTAAACAGCTCAAGTACTTGTTCAGTTCATTTTTTATATTAAATAAAAAATTTCAAACCATATTGTATCTGATTTAGCATAGTTCTGGTAACCAGGGGTATAAAAATAGAAGAAGATGACAAGTGAAGACTAGGCATGATATAAAATTGTATCAGAGATAGAAATTAAATTGACTCCAACAAAAATTGTTATTAGAAGGAATATAAATATAGGAAGCTGAATCATTCAAACAGGTTGAAAGCACCTAATAACAAAGATGCCTATGGTGAGTTAGAACTAGATGATCTTTAGGTCCTTTCCAACACTAACTATCCTATGATACTGATTCTGTGTCTCACTGCACGCACTTAAATACCTGAGCCTTTTGTAAAGCTTAGGGTGTTTTCATTTATAACAATCTTTGCTTTTGTCATGATATTGGTGTAGCTGTGGAGTGTTAAGGATATATTTGAGCAGTCTTTGTGGGAAAGGTGATGTTAGTTTATCTAATAGGAAAAACTGTTGGAGTTGGAAACAGGCAACCTTCCAGGCAAACTGATCATTCTTACATATGTTCAGGAACTTGTTCTTTTTTTTTTTTCTCTACTGTAGCAGCTGTGATAGTGACAGATTACATTTTCCTCCAAATCCTGATGTTTTCAGGATGTTGTCCAATGTAAAAAGTTTTTGAGGAAGCTTCATACTGGGGAAGTTAAAATAGTTTAGTGGGGGTGGGGGTGGGGGTGGTGCTTGTTCTGTTTTTGTTGGTTTTGTTCGTGTTTTTGTTTGACTTCATTCCAATTTTGTGTGTTTGTTTGGGGTTTTAGTTTTTGAAAGACTGTCCAAGTGGATCAGTATTTTTGGCAATTGAGATACATTCCAAACATTGTCTTTAATTAACTACACAATACTTCCTACCTATTCAACATACCACTAATGTGCTATGTACTGGTATGATATCTGAGATAGGAGAAGCATTGCATTTAAAGAAAAAGAAAATCTTCTTGTTTACATTCTGGGCATGAAAAGGTTCTAAAAAAATTAGCTTAGCCTGAAAAAATCATGGAATTTACACCTAGAAAATTAAGCTCGTAAGGTGAACAACTCCTGAAATTCAACACTCAGTGTTGAATTCAATCATCAGTGGCAAATTAATCTGCCCTCAAAAATTATCCAGATAGTCCAAATTAATTTTCAAATTACAAAAAAATGACAAAAAACCCAAGAATAAACCCCAGCTCATTAATCATAGAATCATAGAATAGTTAGGGTTGGAAAGGACTTTAAGACCATCTAGTTTCAACCCCCCTGCCGTGGGCAGGGACACCTCACACTAAACCATGTCACACAAGGCTCTGTCCAACCTGGCCTTGTGCACCACCAGGGATGGAGCATTCACAACTTCCCTGGGCAACTCATTCCAATGCCTCACCACCCTTACAGTAAAGAATTTCTTCCTTATATCCAATCTAAACTTCCCTTGTTTTAGTTTTAACCTGTTACCCCTTGTCCTATCACCACAGTCCCTAATGAAGAGTCCCTCAGGGATCGGTGTTGGGACCCATCCTGTTCAATATCTTAGTCGCTGACATGGACAGTGAGACTGAGTACGCCCTCAGCAAGTTTGTCGATGACACCAAGCTGTGTGGTTCAGTTGATATGCTGGAGGGAAGGAATGCCATCCAGAGGGACCTTGACACGTTTGTAAAGTGGGCTGATGCCAACCTTATGAAGTTCAATGATGCCAAGTGCAAGGTCCTACACCTGGGTGGGAGCAATCCCAGGCATAGCTACAGGTTGGGCAAAGAAGAGGTTCAGAGCAGCCCTGTGGAGAAGGACTTGGGGGTGTTGGTTGATGAGAAAATGAACAGGAGCAGGCAGTGTGTGCTCACAGCCCAGAAAGCCAGCCGTATCCTGGGCAGCATCAAAAGGAGCGTGACCAGCAGGTCGAAGGAGGTGATCCTGCCCCTCTACTCTGCTCTCGTGAGACCTCACCTGGAGTGCTGTGTACAGTTCTGGTGTCCTCAACATCAAAAGGACATGGAACTGTTGGAACAAGTCCAGAGGAGGGCCACAAGGATGATCAGGGAGCACCTCCCGTGTGAAGACAGGCTGAAGAAGTTGGGGCTGTTCATCCTGGAGAAGAGAAGGCTGCGTGGAGACCTCCTAGCAGCCTTCCAGTATCTGAAGGGGGCCTATAGGGATGCTGGGGAGGGACCATTCATTAGGGACTGTAGTGATAAGACTTAGAGGAATGGGTCCAATTTATTATAAGAACACTAAAAATGGCCAAAAATATCTGAATTTATTTTAAAAATAGCATTTTAAGATGATATTAAGTTATAGATTTGGGTGCAGAATAACTTGTTTGATATTTGTTGAAATCCACAGAGGCATTCCGGTTTGTACCAGCTCAAAATTTGGTAAGTTGTGCACAAAATTACAGTTCTATGTACACAGATGATAAATAAGGTTGTCAGTAACATCTCCTTTCATTGTCAGTAACTAAGTAGTATACTATCAAATATAAATATTATATATATTGCTCAGCTTTTCCTTTAGGAAAAAAAGTATAATAGTTTTCTAAGTGTTGTTATCACCAGTTTTATAAACTTAAAGTATTACCACTTGGATTTGTTACTAGTCTTGTTAGTGATCAGTTTTCAACACTATATTATTGAGTCAAATTTTGCCAGCTAATGTTTTGGAAGATAATATCAGTAAATATTTCCTTCGGAAAAAAGGGTTATTGAGCTTTCCACTACTACATAAGATAAAACATTAAGTATTTATATATAACAATATGTAGCTGATAAAATACAGAGAAATCTCATGTAAAATAGCCCTAAGAAATGCTAATCAAAGTTTCAATACATAATACAGAAAGTTGATCAGATATTTTATGATAGAACATAACATTTCAGACTTGATAGAAAAAAAACACACAAAAAAAGAAGGTCATTGAAGCTGACCCTGCACCTGAATGAAAGGAGAGTCAGCTAAGGAAAACACTTTTGAATAGAGCATTTCATTACACTTTGCCAGTTTTATGTCTAAGAAATTTACATAATGTGATTCATACAGTTCATTAAACTAATATATTGGGAAAGATATGGTGCAAGACAATGTTGTTAATACGAAGAGACTTTAATTAAAAGTTGCAACCATTGGTCACATAAAATTATTATCAGTAATGAATCAGACTTTCTAATACTAGGAAATACTTATTAAGATACCTCACAGGTGCTTTTAGGAATAAATTGGTATTTTCAGATTATTCAAATCATTTTACTGCTAGTGTAGTACTGAGGTCAGAAACAAATAAGAAAATGTATGTGCAAACAAAATTAGTTTACCAACCATTACTGCTGGGTTGTAATGGTTTTATCACTAAAACATGGCTCACCATGTCATTATGAAAATGATTATAAAAAATTTCATCAGGCTTTGAGAATTTCAAGGCTTCCTACAGATTCAAACCTGTATCCAGATCTACAGCCTTATTGCAGACCTCCTGTGACTTTTTTCCTGATAGTATGAAGAGGTAGTGGTATGAGACTGTTGTCCTTTTTCCTGGCAGTGGCTGAACTGTAGCATGAGAGAATCAGTGCCTCAGCTCCCCTGGGTAAGAATTTTCAGAGAAAGGTTCAGTGGATTAAGTTCTAAATTGGAGATAATTTTAATTTGCTTATTATTGAAATGTAAAAATCCCCAGAACTGAGGATACATGAATGGTTTTTAAAAGTGCTTGTGCAGTTTCCCTTATTGTCTTCTGCTTGTATACCCAAACACAGTTATAATTAACCAGGTGGCTCAATCTGCTACAAGCAGGAAAGCTTTCTTAGTTCAGTGTGGTCTCCAGAGTCCAGAAAATACAATCTAGGCCCGTTCCTGCTGTCCCCCATCCCATTGCCTGGCATTAATGTTTAAAGACCCAGTTCTGCTATCTTATTGATTATATATTTCCAAGAAAGGATTTTTCACTTTTCTCCAGTATTTTAAATCAATTACTGGAGATATTTGTTGTCCATCTTTTTGTATGGGTACCTAATTGGTAACATTTATATAACAAGATCTGCCAAGTTTATGCCAATGGTGCCTTGAGTTTTACTCTTCTCTGGATTCAAATGTATTTTCTGAACAAGCAAAGACAACCTCATGAGATTTCTGCTCCAGAGGATGTGAAAGAAGGTTCATATTGCTGCCATTTGACATATACATGAAGGTTACTTTCCAGTTTGATTTGTTTACATGGTGTGCCAAATCCTTCTGAAATGCTATACTGGCTGTTTTTATGGTTACTGAAGCAGTGAAATCCTTACTGTGCTCAATACTGAGAAGAAAATGTGTTCTTACAAACAAATTACCAATCTATAAGTTTTTGTAATGCCTTTCTGAACATATAACTGTAACAAATTTTACCACACCTGGATATATTGCAATTCTAATTATATTGGATATATTGGATTCTAATATATTGATACCCAATACCAATATACTGGAAAGAGTGGGACACATATATATGAGCATGGTGTTTTAGTTTATTGTTTACATAGCTTATATTCATTTGACAATGTGTGACTGACAACTTTTTTTCTCATAGTCTTTTGAATTAGCTGATCCTGATTTGCTTTTCTAAGGTGTTTCTTAGAAAGTGTACCTCTTGGAAATGCATCTTTTTTTTGTTTGTTTTTCCTTTGTCTGATAGCATTTTTGGATATTAATGCAATAGTGTTAACAATTATAACTGGTATAACTGTAAAGGAATTAATTATATCTGTAGAGTTTTTGTATCTCTGGAAAAGTTAATTTCTTTACGTCTATGTTATTGCTATTTTACATTCTTCTCCTTATTCAGTGATGCTATCTCATCATTCTCCCTAGTAGCAAGAAATAGGTAAGTATTAGACTTCTTTAACTTTTAACTAAACCTAAGTAATTGGTCACAGTGGATTTCTCTGGAAGGCATTTTGCACCTTAATTGAAATTGAATTGACTTTTGTGAAGTGAAATGCTCATTTTGTATTATCAAGATTTCAGTAACTTTTGAATGTCTTTATACAGGTATTTACTGCAGGGAAAACTCATATATGTTCCATGTACAAGATAAAGTGACTTATCCTGGATTTTCCACTACTTTTTTTTTGTCTCATATTTATGAATTATTTCTGACGTATTCAGTTACTACATGCAGAAGACAAGGCAGTGAATTATAAAATAAATATGTATAAACTAAATTATACTGGAAAGTTTCTTTCCACTGTCATGTTTATTGTTCCCTTTCCTTGCATTTAAATTGTATAGAGTTGGTACGCAAAGACAAGTTGTGATTTAACATTTTTACACACAATAATATTCTGGAAAGCTCAACACCTTAGTAAATCCGGCCCATTCCTGGAGTTACTTCTGTCAAACTGAGTGAGCTTACATTATAAAACTTTATCAACATTTTGTCCTGTTTCAGCCTGAAGACCATGACCCGTAATTGTTTGCAACAAGGAAATATCATGAAGTGGAGAAAAGAAATAACAAAAACTTTGATTACATGGTGTATTTTTTAATGAAGTCTAAAATTTACTTAATTTGAGAGATAAAGTGTATTTTAGAGTTAGTCATGATTTATGGATGAGCAAATAGAAAATAACAGCTATAACTAAAAAAAAATCAGTTATATTTGGGGGTCTTAAAAGTAGCTATTTTCATTGACTGCTAGTCCAAATGTTTGTATGCAGCTAAAAATTAAGGCATTTTTATTCACCTTCTATTGAGAAAGATAATGCAGCAAACCTCAAACTTTCATTTGTTTCAAGGCTCAATTTAGTTTTTCTTACACAAGTATTGTGGGTTTAATTTTTATTTTTTTTCACTTTTGTCGTGCTTTAAACCCAGTCAGGTAACTTGTTCACTCACTCCCAGTGAGTGGTGCCGAGCTGACAACAATCGAGGTCCGTGTCCCCCACCCCCCCACCGGGGTTCTCCCCTTCCCCGCTCCCAGAGGAACGGGGAGGAGGATCGAAAGAGTGCAACTCCCACATGTTGAGAAAAGAACAGTCCAGCAACCAATGTACACAAATCACCACCGCTACTATCAACTACAACAATGATAAGGGAAAATAACAAGGGAAGAGAATACGATACCACCGGCCAAGAATACGAGTTCCACCCAGAAGCCTGTGTCCTTCCGGGTAACTCCCAGTCACCCCCACCCCGGCCATGACGTGCTGTGGTATGAAATACCTCCCTGGCCGGCCCGGGTCAGGTGCCCCGTCTCTGCTTCCTCCCGGCTTCCCCTCCTCCCTGGCAGAGCATGAGCCTCACAAAGTCCTTGGTCAGGGTAAACATCACTTAGCAACAACTGAAAACATCGGCTTCGCCAACACTGTTCCCAGGCTGGAAGTCAAAACACAGCACTGCACCAGCTAACACAAAGGAAAAAACATGACTGCTACTGCTGAACCCAGGACATTATCCACCCCTTATTCCATACCATTCACGTCGTGCTCAGATCCCACATTTTCAATACACCATTGCTCTCCCATATATATACATCCACTTCTTGAATGCCTGGACGACTGAGATTTCCTGTTCGAGTTCGTTGTGTAATTAGTGCAGCCCATTTACTCCATATAGCATCAGTTGCATGATGTGTAGGGGAGACCCTGCCTTTGAACATCCAGCCCAGCACGGGCAACCGGGGTGCCAGAAGGAGCTGTGCTTCAGTGCCAATCACTTCTGAAGCAGCTCGAACCCCTTCCTAGGCTGCCAGTATCTCTTTCTCAGTTGGGGTATAGCTGGCCTCAGATCCTTTATATCCCCGACTCCAAAAGCCGAGGGGTCGACCTAGAGTCTCCCCTGGAGCTTTCTGCCAGAGGCTCCAGGTAGGACCGTTCTCCCCAGCTGCAGTGTACAGCACATTTTTTACATCTGGTCCGGCCCGGACTGGTCCAAGGGCTACTGCATGAACTATCTCGCGTTTAATTTGCTCAAAGGCTTGTTGCTGCTCAGGGCCCCATTTAAAATCATTCTTCTTCCGGGTCACATGATAGAGAGGGCTTACAATCAAACTGTAATTTGGGATGTGCATTCTCCAGAACCCCACTGCACCCAAGAAAGCTTGCGTTTCTTTCTTATTAGTTGGTGGAGACATTGCTGTTATCTTGTTCGTCACATCTGTGGGGATCTGTATACATCCATCTTGCCATTTTATTCCCAAAAATTGAATCTCCTGTGCAGGTCCCTTGACCTTACTCCGTTTTATGGCAAAACCGGCTTTCAGCAGGATTTGGATTATTTTCCTCCCTTTCTCAAAGACTTCTTCCGCTGTATTGCCTCACACAATAATGTCATCAATGTATTGCAGGTGTTCTGGAGCTTGCCCCTGTTCCAGTGCAGTCTGGATCAGTCCGTGGCAAATGGTAGGGCTGTGTTTCCACCCCTGGGGCAGTCGGTTCCAAGTGAACTGGACACCCCTCCAAGTAAAAGCAAACTGTGGCCTGCACTCTGCTGCCAAAGGAATGGAGAAAAATGTATTGGCAATATCAATCGTGGCATACCACTTGGCTGCCTTTGACTGTAGCTCATACTGAAGTTCTAGCATGTCCGGTACGGCAGCACTCAATGGTGGTGTGACTTCATTCAGGCCACGATAGTCTACTGTTAGTCTCCATTCTCCATTAGACTTTCGCACTGGCCATATGGGGATATTAAAGGGTGAGCGGGTCCTGCTGATCACCACCTGACTCTCCAGTCTATAGATCAGTTGGGAATCAGAGAGTCTCGGTTGGTGCGATATTGCCGCCGGTGCACTGTTGTGGTCGCAATTGGCACTTGTTGTCCTTCAACTTTCAGCAACCCCACAGCAGAGGGATCTTCTGAGAGACCAGGCAAGGTGGACAACTGCTCAATTTCCTCAGTCTCCGAAGCAGCTATACCAAAAGCCCACCGGTACCCTTTTGGGTCTTTGAAGTACCCTCTCTTGAGGTAGTCTATGCCGAGGATGCATGGAGCCTCTGGACCAGTCACAATAGGGTGCTTTTGCCACTCCCTCCCAGTCAGGCTGATTTCAGCCTCCAGCACAGTCAACTCTTGGGATCCTCCTGTTACTCCAGAAATATAGATGGATTCCACCCCTTGACAGCTTGATGGCATCAGGGTACACTGTGCACTGGTATCTACTAGAGCCTTATACTTCTGTGGGACTGATGTGCCAGGCCATCTGATCCACACAGTCCAGTAAATCCGATTGTCCCCTACCTCCACCTGGCTGGAGGCAGGGCCCCTCTAAGGGTCGTCACAGCATTGGACACTTAAGTCATGTTGAAAGGGATTATTCTTTGTTATCACAGGAGCTGGAGTAAAATCAGCTCTTCCATTCCATCTGGGAAACTGCTCACCAGAGACTGAAGCCGTAGCTCTCATGGGATGATCAGTCTTGGCCCTTGCTCTCCTCTTCAGTTCACTCACCTGCTCCTCCAAAGCTGAAGTAGGTTTTCCATCCCACTTTGTCATGTCTTCTCCTTGATCCAGCAGGTAAAACCATAGGGTACCCTGTGGCGTATACCTCCTGTAACTCCTCTCTTGAACAATAGCACGCCTTTTGTTAATAGCTGAGACGTGTGTTGGTACACGTGAGGAGCTGGATAAATCAGATAGATCATCCCTCAATTGTTCGAGGTCCTGGGACAGTTTTTCCACAGCTGAGATGATGGAAGGGGTGAGATTGTCTTTGAACTCTCGGAGTTTATGAAGCATTTCATCCACTGTTAGTGGTACTATGTCATTCCAGGTTACTGTTGCCAGTGAATGGGCATATGATGACGGTGCATTCCGTGTCAGTTTTCGCCACATGGGTCGTGTACATTCAACTTCATCTGGATCCATAGGTGTATCCCCGTTATTCGGCTTGATGTGATAGAGCATCTCTACGATGGCCGATTCCCTCAGAGACTGGATGCCTTTGTCTATAGTAGTCCACTTGGCCGAACGACTCGTAACATCATCCTTGTACGGAAACCTTTCTTTCACAGCTGCCAAGAGCCGCCTCCAAAGACTGAGGGACTTTTTCTCTCTTGCAATTGCTTTGTCAATTCCCCCTTCTCTAGCAAGTGATCCCAGCTGCTTGGCTTCTGTACCTTCTAGTTTGTGACCACCAGCCCCATTGTCCCAGCATCGGAGTAACCAGGTGATGATGTGCTCCCCTGGTTGACGGGTAAAATCTTTTCGCATATTCCGCAGCTCGGTTGAGGTCCGAGGTCGAGAAGTTACCTCTTCTTCTTCTTCTTCGTCATGTGATGATGACTCCTGATCAGATTCTGGACTGGGTGGTGAATTCATTGGTTCTTCATCTCGCTTCACCCTTTTTGCCTCCTTTTTGCTTGTTCTCTTGCGTACAGGGGCAACCGATATTGGTACGAATTGGTCCTCTGGTTTGGCTGCAGTGATTATCACTGTGGTTTGAGTAGCAACTGTACTTGTTGCTGGGGGTGGTGTAGCTGCTGTGCTTGGAGCTGGGGTAAACGCGCTGTCTGTTGCAGTTGAAGTTTGAGCAGCTGCTGTACTTGCTGCTGGGGTAGCTGCTCTGTTCATTGAGGCCAAAGTTTGAGTAGCGACTGTTGCTTTGCCCTCAGATCCGCCGACATTCTTTTCCTTTTGAAGGTGCTGGATAGTGTTGAACAAGGCCCTGTAAGCGTAGGCCAAGCCCCAGCACGTTGCCATGATTTGTCCATCTCTGGTATGGCCAGAATGACCACACACCTCATTTAAGTGTTTTACTAATTCTTCTGGATTTTGCAGTTGTTCGGTAGTGAAATTCCAAAGTACTGGAGGGGCCCACTGACCTAGATACTTACCCATACTATCCCACACACCCTGCCACTCGTG
The DNA here is from genome assembly GCF_028554395.1 of Pezoporus wallicus. NCBI lineage: Eukaryota > Metazoa > Chordata > Aves > Psittaciformes > Psittacidae > Pezoporus > Pezoporus wallicus. The sequence continues at coordinate 164,075 of NW_026636605.1, read as the reverse complement.
GCTCTCCAGCTTCAGGGAAAATCTTTTGGTCCTCCTACATCGTTGTTTGACCCCAGACAAGACCCAAACCTGAATCTGCTTAACTCTTGAAATCAGTAGTGGGCAAAACACACTCTGTATGCGTGCTGGCATGGTGATTCCCATCACCATCAGCAAACAAGTCTCAACAGCATTAAAAGGCCATTCAAAAACTTCAAAACTCTCAAATGTAAATGGTCTGGGGGGACGACTGGGAGGGTAAAAGGATGTCTCCTTCACAGGTTGAGCACCTGAGGAGGAGAAAAAAGATGTGTAATTGCTAAGCACCTCCATCATATACCTCCCAAAGTATAAAGGTGGTGACCACACTGGGAACATAAGCCAGATAAGTTTCATGATCAATGATTCTATTGTATTACAAGTCATTACCATAAAGTACAACGGGACAAAAACCTTAGCCCAAGCCCCACACTTGATAAACACTAATACAGCAAATACCGGATGGACGTAAGATATGATATACTGAAACTGTGAGACCAAGAGGAACAACCTTGAGAGCCAATAAATCAGCATTGTGACGAGTGACTATCAATCCAGTCAGATCTGTTCTTATCTCAACCCCTCGTGCCCCACGTTGGGCGCCAAAAAGAACTGTCATGGTTTAAACCCAGTCAGGTAACTTGTTCACTCACTCCCAGTGAGTGGTGCCGAGCTGACAACAATCGAGGTCCGTGTCCCCCACCCCCCCACCGGAGTTATCCCCTTCCCCACTCCCGGAGGAACGGGGAGGAGGATCGAAAAAGTGCAACTCCCACGGGTTGAGACCAGAACAGTCCAGCAACCAATGTACACAAATCACCACCGCAACTATCAACTACAACAATGATAAGGGAAAATAACAAGGGAAGAGAATACGATACCACCGGCCAAGAATACGAGTTCCACCCGGAAGCCCATGTCCTTCCGGGTAACTCCCAGTCACCCCCACCCCGGCCATGACGTGCTGTGGTATGGAATACCTCCCTGGCTAGCCCGAGTCAGGCGCCCCATCTCTGCTTCCTCACAGCTTCCCTCCTCCCTGGCAGAGCATGAGCCTCACAAAGTCCTTGGTCAGGGTAAACATGACTTAGCAACAACTGAAAACATCGACTTCACCAACACTGTTCTCAGGCTGGAAGTCAAAACACAGCACTGCACCAGCTACCACAAAGGAAAAAAAACATGACTGCTACTGCTGAACCCAGGACAAATTTAAAAAATATAATAGTATAGTAATATGTTTAACATAAAAAAAAAAACAAACCAGACTGAGATGGTTATTATACATTTTTGAATTCTAGTAAGTACTTTTGTGACACTGAAACACAGCTTCTAAGAATGTTGAGAATTCTTTATGACATGTTTTTGAAAAGCAAAAATGAAAACAAGAATTGAAAGTTTTTGAACTTGCTTTGTGTGTGAAGCCAAAGATCATTCATGCCTTCTGTTTCACTTTTAGTTGAATTCAAGACATTTAGAGAAAAATACAATAGAAGAATATGCAAAGATTAAACCTTTCCCGTTTTCTCAGTTTTAAACAATATCAGGATGTGGGATATCCTGTTTAATAGCAAGAGAATGTAGGAGAGCAATTATTTTTTCCTTTTCGGTAATGTTTACCATTTCTGTGTATTAAACTGATGGTTTTTGAAAACCAACTGTACTGTTTCCAAGATTTATTTTCTAAATGGGAATATTATAAACTGTCCTTTCATGTAGGTATAGAAGTTGTATTTTATGAAAAAACTTTACACTGCTATTCAGTTTATCACTCAATACTCTTTTGTTTTCAGCTGTTCACATTCAACATTGACATTTTCTATCACCTTTAAGTTTTTTGTAGACCAGTATTTATTGTATTTTCCAGCTTATGCACAGTGTCGTGGTTTAAGCCCAGGCTGTAAATCAGAACCACGCAGCCTGCTGGCTTGCTCCCCCCCTTCCCCCAACTCCCCTGCTCCTGGAGGGATGGGGAGGAGAATCAAAAGAATATAACTCCCACAGGTTAAGAACAGTCCAGTAACTAAGGTATAACGCAAATCACTACTGCTACCACCAATAATTATAATGATAAAGGAAATAACAAGGGAAGAGAATACAAATCCTCACCACCCGCCGACCCATGCCTTGCCCCACCCAGCAGTGAACTAGCGCTTCCGGTAGCTCTCGGGAGAACTGGCTACACAGGATTTGGAGAAGGCTGAGGTTCTGAATGACTTCTTTGCCTCGGTCTTCACTGGCAAAGGCTCTGACCAAACCACCCAAGTCTTGGAGGGCAGATGCAGGGACTGTGAGAATGAAGACCTTGCGCTCACTGTAGGAGAGGAACTGGTTCAAGACCATCTTAAAAATCTGAACGTGCACAAGTCCATGGGTCCTGAGGAGAACCATCCACGGGTCCTGAAGGAGCTGGCAAATGAAGTTGCAAAGCCGCTGGCCATCATATTTGAGAAATCATGGCAGTCAGGTGAAGTTCCCAACGACTGGAAAAAGGGAAATATAACCCCCATTTTCAAGAAGGGGAAAATGGATGACCCAGGGAATTACAGACCAGTCAGTCTCACCTCTGTGCCTGGCAAAATCTTGGAGCAGATTCTCCTGGAAGGCATGCTAAGGCACATGAAAATCAACAAGGTGCTTGGTGACAGCCAGCATGGCTTCACTAAGGGGAAATCCTGCCTGACCAATTTGGTGGCCTTCTATGATGGGGCAACAGAACTGATGAGCAGGAGTAGAGCAGTTGATGTCATCTACCTGGACTTGTGTAAAGCATTCGACACTGTCCTGCATGACATCCTTGTCGCTAAATTGGAGCAACATCAATTTGATGGATGGACCACTCGGTGGATAAAGAACTGGCTGGATGGCTGCACGCAAAGAGTTGTGGTCAATGGCTCAACGTCCAGCTGGAGACTGGTAACGAGTGGCCTCCCTCAGGGATCGGTGTTGGGACCGGTCTTGTTTAACATCTTTTTTGTCGCTGACATGGACAGTGGGATTGAGTGCGCCCTCAGCAAGTCTGCTGATGACTCCAAGCTGTGTGGTTTGGTTGATACGCTGGAGGGAAGGAATGCCATCCAGAGGGACCTTGACACACTTGTGAGGTGGGCTGATGCCAACCTCATGAAGTTTAACCATGCCAAGTGCAAGGTCCTACACCTGGGTGGGAGCAATCCCAAGCACAGCTACAGGTTGGGCAGAGAAGAGATTAAGAGCAGCCCTGCGGAGAAGGACTCCTGTGTTAAACCTGGGTGTAAATTTATTAAAAATATTAATCTGATTACACAATGGAACTAAACCAAAACCAAAAATAAACAAACCCTATTTTCTCTTCTGGTGGACAGAAGTGAGAGAGGAGCAAAAATTGTCACTTCTGGGTTAAAAAAAAAAAAAAAAACCACCAAAAAACGGGACTCTATCAAGAATCAAGACTATATATCTACTGCTCAGCAAAAAACAGTGACAGGCTAAGTCATTCTCACTTTAATTTTGCATTGGTACTGGTATGCAAGACGAGCTTCTTCAGCCTCTCTCTATGTTTGTTTTTCCTGCATAAAATTTCAAGAAGATTACTTTAATATCAACCTACAACAGCATTGTCATGACATTATTTTTGCAGACTGCTGCATTTAGATAATGCTCTCATCTAGAAGATTGTTATCTGTTTTAGTGAGCTCACTCCTTAAATTCTTACTTATGAGTAATCTTTATTTTCCTTTCCAAAGAATCCGCCCTCATGAGTAAGAACTATGATAGGTGAAGATGTAATTCAGTTCCTGTGGGAGTCAGTGAAAAATTTTGGGGTATTAGGAAAAACTTCACAGAGAGGGTGATCAGGTATTGGAACAGACTTCCCATGGAAATGTAGCATTACTGTCCTTGGAAGTGTTCAAAAATCGTATAGATGAGGCCCTCAGTTTAGTGATGGTCTTGGCTGTCCTGAGATAATGGTTGGACGTGATGCTCTTGGAGGTCTTTGCCAACCTAGTTGATTCTATGATTCTATTTCCAACCTAGTTGATTCTATGATTCTATGGTTCTATGATTCTATATCAACTTTCAAGGAAGCTGAATCAGGCTTTTATTATTATGCTAAGCATACATGATCTTTCTTGATATTGCAAAGATAGCTTCTTAACAAGTTGTCTGCCCATATCCTGAATTTATGTTACGGTCATCTGGTTTCTAACATATCTAGTTCAGTATCAAAATCTACCATAAGGGACAAAAGATATATATGGCCTTTAAATATAATGAAAATTCTGCATCATGTCTTTCTCAATGATATATGTTACGTAGCTCGAGCCCTAACAGAGATATAGAATTCAAAAGATTTAGTGGGTACAGTTGGTAGAAACAAAAATTTAATAACTAAAGAGTCTGATGTGCAACAGGAAATACTACAAAACACATTTTTTTCGTCACATTGAAAAAGACATTCTTCAATCTCAACCTTGTAGTAAAGATACTTACAGCTGGAAGTCAGATTTCTAATTCACTGAAGTACATCTGGAGATGGGAGGCAAGCAAAAATGCCTATCAGTGTGCTGGTTTTGGCTGGGATAATTTTCTTCATGGCAGCTAGTGTGCGGCTATGATTTGGCTTTGGGTGGGAAACAAAGTTGATAGTTGTAGCGGTTTAAGCCCAGAGGGTAACTTGGAGCCAGGCAGCCACTCACTCACTCCCCCCTCTGATACCTAGACTGACCCAATCAGCAATCTAGCCCTTCCGGGTAACTCCTCCCAGTTTATATACTGGGCATGATGTGCTGTGGTATGGAATACCCCTTTGGCTAGTCTGGATCAGGTGTTCTGTCTCTGCTTCCTCCTGTCTTCACCTCCTCCCTGGCAGAGCATGAGATTCAGAAAGTCCTTGGTCAGAGTAAACATTACTTAGCAACAACTAAAAACATTGGTGCTATCAGTGCTGTTCCCAGGCTGAAAGTCAAAACCACAGCACTGCACCATCTACTAAGAAGGAGAAAAATGACTGCTACAGCTGAACCGAGGACAGTATCCACCCATTATTTCATACCATTAACATGTTCAGATCCTACAATTTTCAATATATCATCACTCTCATATATATATGTATATACACATATATATACATACACACACACATAAAGAGAGAGATCATTCCATAGTGCATGGACCAATTCCTATAAAGCTCCTGAGTTCATCTGGTCCATGATGTCAGGCTCCATCTCTTGTAACAGTCATTCAGAGCAGGAGAGATTGTGTGCAGTGTTGGATTGTTACCTGATGATGACACCACAGAACTTGTCTGGTTTCATCAAGGTTCATTCTTTGTTGGGTTGATGGTCAGAGGGAAGTCAGGGCCAGTCACTGGTGACCTGAAGAAATTGGTGGGCTATAACAGTGCTACACAGCAGGCAACAGCATACAATTGAGTTCGTTGGCTGTTTTCCCCTAAAATCAAATCCCCTTGAGGTACACATCGGACTTTCTCATCTTCCCGCATTACCTACCAAGTATATTCTGGTCCCTGAGCAAAAGCAATCCCACGAGTGGGTTTGCCTTTACCTGAAGCAGGAATAACTCAGACTGTCTTCCCCAGCAAATTCTTCATGTGCACCAGAGGAACTTTGTCCCCCCCTACAATATGTAAAAGTTCTGACTGGGCTGGGCCAGCCCTGTTGGCAGATCCTCTGGTGTTGACCAACCAGGCGGCCTATGGTAAGTGTGTATTCCAATGTTTGAAAGTCCCACCACCCATTGCTCTCAGTGTAGTTTTTCACAGCCCATTGTACCGTTTGATTTTCCCAGAGGCTGGTGCATGGTAGGGGATGTGATATACCCACTCAATGACATACTCTTTGGCCCAAATATCTATAAGGTTGTTCTGGAAATGAGTCCCATTGTCTGACTCAATTCTCTCTGGGGTGCTGTGTTGCCCCAGGATCTTTTTCTCAAGGCCCACGATAGTGCTGCAGACAGTGGCGTGGGGCACAGCGTATGTTTCCAGCCACCCAGTGGTTGCTTCCACCATGGTAAGCACATGGCGCTTGCCTTGGTGGGTTGCTGGGAGTGTGACATAAGCAATCTGCCAGGCCTCCCCATATTTGTACTTCAGCCATCGTCCTCCATACCAAAGAGGCTTTAACTGTATAGCTTGCTTAGTTGCAGCACATGTTTCACAGTCGTGAATAACCTGGGCAATAGTGTCCATTGTTAAGTCCAAACCTCGATCACGGCCCATCTATATGCTGCATCTCTGCCCTGATGGCCTGAAGTGTCATGGGCCCACCGGGCCAAAAATAATTTACCCTTACGTTGCCAATCTAAGTCCATCTAAGCTACTTCAATCTTAGCAGCTTTATCCACTTGGTTGTTCTGGTGTTCCTCAGTGGACTGACTCTTGGGTACATGGGCATCTACATGACGTACCTGCACCACCAGGTTCTGCACTTGGGCAGTGATATCTTGCCACAGTTCAGCAGCCCAGACGGGTTTACCTCTGAGTTGTCAGTTGCTCTGCTTCCATTGCTGCAACCACCCCCACAGGGCATTTGCCACCATCCATGAGTCAGTATAGAGGTAAAGTACTGGCCACTTTTCTCGTTCAGCAATGTCCAAGGCCAGCTGGATGGCTTTCACCTCTGCAAAACTGACTCGATTCACCCTCTCCTTCAGCACTTTCTGCACCTTGTCATCGGGGACTCCATACAGCTGCCTTCCATCTCTGATACTTCCAAAGCACTGGAGGGTCCCAGTGGGCTAGATACTTGCCCAAAAGATCCCACACACCTTGCCACTCATGACTGTCCAGCCTTGGGGAAAATCTCTTTGTGGTCTTCCTATACTGTTGTTTAATCCTAGACATGACCCAGTCTGAACTCTGCTTAGCTTCCATGATCAGGCAAGATCGGGCATTCTCAGGGTGATCACACCACAGGCAAAACATAGACAGCATATGCTCTCTATGCTCCCATCCAGAGGAGCAGTGTGCTTCCAAGGGCATTGACAAAATATTGAGGATTTTTAACTCTTCCAGAATCTACTCCCACGGTAAATAGCCTGGTGGGGGAGCAGAGGGAGAGAGGGAATATTTTCTCCATAGGTTGACCGCCTGAGGAAAGAAAAAACAAAGATGTGTAACTGTTAAAAAATTCCATTATATGCTTCCCAAAATGCAGAGGTGATGACCCCGCTGAGAATGCAAGCCAGACTAGTTTCATGATCAGTGATTCTATTGTATTACAAGCCATTATGATAAAGTACAATGAAACAAGAACCTTAGCCCAAGGCCCCCAGCCCGTAAACACTAACATAGCAAATGCCAGCTGTAAGTAAGGTATGATATGCTGAAACTCTGAGATCAAGAGTAATAACTTTGAGAGCCAATAAATCAGCATTGTGACAAGTGACTATTAATCTGAAACAATGGATGCTTATCACAAAAAATGATTAGACACACTCTGGTTAGATCTGTCGTTATCTCAACCCTTTGAGCCCCATGTTGGGCGCCACAAAGAACAGTTGCGGTTTAAGCCCAGCCAGTAACTCAGAACAATGCAGCCGCTCCCCTCACTGCCCCCTCCAATACCCAGCCCAATCAGCAATCTAGCCCTTCCGGGTAACTCCTCCCAGTTTATATACTGGGCATGGTGTGCTGTGGTATGAAATACCCCTTTGGCTAGTCTGGGTCAGGTGTCCTGTCTCTGCTTCCTCCTGTCTTCCCCTCCTCCCTGGCAGAGCATGAGACTTAGAAAGTCCTTGGTCAGAGTAAACATTACTTAGCAGCAACTAAAAACATTGGTGCTATCAGTGCTGTTCCCAGGCTGAAAGTCAAAACCACAGCACTGCACCATCTACTAGGAAGGAGAAAAATGACTGCTACAGCTGAACCCAGGATAACAGGTCATGCCAAATGACCCCAACTGTCCGACCCAAGGGATATCACATACCATATGACATCATGCTCGCCAATAGAAGGTGAGGAAAGAAGGAAGGGGAAGGACATTTGGAGCTTTGGCAGCTGTCTTCCCAAGTAACTGCTCCTTGTCATGGAGCCCTGCTTTCCTGGACATGACTGAGCACCTGCCTGCCAATGAGAAGTAGTGAATGAATTAATTCGCTTGGACACACAGCTTTTTCTATGCATATTAAACCATTTCGTTTTCTATACATATTAAACTGTCTGTTTTACTATACATATTAAACTGTTTTCTCAACCCCTATGTTTTTTGACTTTTCTTCCATTTGTCTCTCCCATCCTTCTGGGGAAGGGTGAGTGAGCAGCTGTGTGTGGTGCAGCTGCCTACCAGGTTTAACCCATGACACTTAGGAAAAATAAGTACAACTGAAAGTGTCAACAAATGTCAGTGTATGTGTATTTTTATACTAACTGACAAGGCTTCTAGTGATGATGGTTGATTTTAACCACAGATCCACAACTTGAATTGGTAATGAAAAGATGAATAAACAATCATCTTACCCTTGTAATTCCCTCCACCTCAGTAAATTTTCCTTAGTATGCCAGCTGAATAGTACAGGATAAAATAACATGTCAAGATAGCATTTAAAAATAATTATTCTTAGACCATATGCTGTAATGCTGGCTTGTATCATTGAGGATGAGAAGTTTTGCTGAAATACGGAAGTTGACTGGAATGCAGCTATGTCCTAAATCTGTGGCTTGAATTGCCTTTGGAAGTTATATATATACTTCTGCCTGTTCCAAATGGAATTAATGATGGGGAAGACATCCCACTGCAGTTTTTTATCCTGAGATGAGTTCATTTCTACAGCTAAAATAAATGTGCTTTTCATTATGAAATATATTTGACTGTTGATTGAATATGAATACAGTGCACTCCATCAGTATTTTCTTCCTACAGTGTGTCCTAGGGTATAGATTTTCCTTTCCAAGTGGGGAAACAGTTCTAAATTGATACCTTTGACAGCTGAATACATTTTTCATTCCCAGGATGTTGCAGAATGGCCCTAAGAGCAAGGCCATGGAGCCTTAGAGGCCTGTGCGAGCAAGGCAAGGGGCAGGCCCCACAGGTAACCGGATACCTGATGTGGGAGGAGAATGTGGAGGAAGCCGTGTGGGGCTAACCAATACTGTTGTGCCTAGGAGGAGTGGCTGAATACCACTCCTATATAAGTGAACTGCGTCACAAATAAAGTGGAAGTTTGCTTATCACCCATATTGGGTTGGCCTATCTACTTCTCCTCACCACTTACACCAGGATATCATCAGGTACAGGCTGCAAATGATGTGAAACATTTATTATGTCATTGAATATCTCAGGCAAAACAGCACTTCCATTGGTTCTATCCTCATGTTTCCAAAGTGTTTATATTAAATCTCTTAATCCATCCTTGCCAATTCTGCCATGCAACTAATTTAATTGGTAGCTCCAGGTTGCCCTGCACAACTTTTAGTATGAAGTTTGGCTTCCATATAAAGAGATATATTATTCTCATCAAGAACATAATTTGTGAGCAAGGAAAGTTTGATTGTGTTTTGGAACAAAAGATAAATGTTAATTCTAACCATTTATTTCCTTGATGTACAATATAAGTCTCAGCATACTTTATGACATATCTTTTAAAATGTTTGTTTCCTTCTAAAGATACGTTTTGCTGCTATTTCTTCTATACATAAATATGAAGTTTCAATTTATAGGTAAGAGGTTTGGGTTTTAGCCCAGTGCTGCTAGCTATATAATTGTGCCCATTGACTCTTGTTCTGTCACTGGACACCACTGAAAAACATCAGGCTCTGTCTTCTTTATACCCTCTCTTCAGGTATTTATACATTATTACAAGATGGAACTATTCAAGGTCAGGCTAGATGGGGCTCTGAGCAATCTGATCTAGCTGAAGATGTCCCTGCTTGTTGCAGGGGCATTGGACTTGATGACCTTTAAAGGTCCCATCTAACCCAAACTATTCTATGATTCTAAGATCCTCTCTGATCCTTCTTTTCTCCAGCTGAACAGTCACAGCTCTCAGCCTTTTGTCACATGAGAGATGCTCCAGTCCCTTAAATCATCTTAGTGGCCATTTGCTGGACTCTCTCCTGCATGTCAATGGCTCTGTTGTGCTCAGAACTGGACAGAGTACTCCAGCTGTGCCTTCACCAGTGCTGAGGAAAACAGGAAAGATCACCTCCCCCAACATGCTTCGTTGCAACTCCAGTCATGAAAGCCATCCCAGCAAGATCATAGCCCTGCAACTGCACACAGATCTGTAACTCATGTTTATACCCGTGCTGCCTGCTTTAGTGTACTGGCACTTTAGAGAGGCACCCCAGGATGCTGACTTCTGTTGCAGAATGATTCTAAGAGCAGAACCATAGAGTTCTGAAGGACTGTGCAAGCAAGGCAGGGGGTGGCCCCCACAGGTAGCCAGAGACCGGACCTGGGAGGAGAATGTGGAGGAAGCTGTGGGGGCTAACCAATACTGTTATGCCAAGAAGGAGTGGCTGAATACCACTCCTATGCATGTGTGAACTGCGTCACAAATAAAGTAGAAGTTGCCTATCACCCATATTGGGTTGGCCTGTCTGCTTCTCCTCGCCGCTTACAAATGGCGCCCAACGTGGGGCGCGGACTACAGGGCCCTGGTCGCTGGGGACCCGGATACAGGGCCCCGGCCGACAGGGACCCGGGATACAGGGCCCCGACTAGCGGGGACCCGGATACAGGGCCCCGGCCGACGGGGACCCGGGATACAGGGCCCCGACTAGCGGGGACCCGGATACAGGGCCCCGGCCGACGGGGACCCGGAATACAGGGCCCCGGTTTAACGGGGACCCGGATACAGGGCCCCGGTCGACGGGGACCCAGGATACAGGGCCCCGGTCGACGGGGACCTGGATTACAGGGCCCCGGTCGACGGGGACCCGGATTACAGGGCCCCGGCCGACGGGGACCCGGGATACAGGGCCCCGGTCGACGGGGACCCGGATTACAGGGCCCCGACTAGCGGGGACCCGGATTGCGGGGACCCAGATTACAGGGCCCCGACTAGCAGGGACCCGGATGCAGGGCCCCGCCCGACGGGGACCCGGAATACAGGGCCCCAGTTTAACGGGGACCCGGAATACAGGGCCCCGACTAGCGGGGACCCGGGATGCAGGGCCCCGGTCGACGGGGACCCGGAACGGCGAGTGAGCGGCGCCGGCGGCAGCGGCCGGGAAGCGCGGGCAATGCTGCTGCGGTGGCGTGACGGACCCGGGTGCTTCGACTAACCGAAAGAATCCGCTGCTGGGGCATACCAGACACTGCTGCGTCGGGAGACCGATCTGGAGACCGAGGTTACAGGACGACCCAGAAGAAGACGATCCGGAAAAGGCTGGCCATGAAAATGGACCGAGAGGTAGCCCTGGACTTATTACAGTGCTTCTTATAAAAGCGGGGAACTGAGCCCTGAACTTTTTACAGTGCTTTTTATAAAAGCGGGGAATTGAGCCTGAGACTCTAAAGCAGCTAGCAGGTCTAGTGGCTAGGGAAGGCTAAGAAATTTTTTTTGCAGATCCTAATACAATATTTGAGGAGAGTGAGTGGCGAAAGTTTGGTGATGAACTATTTGACTCAGTGCTTAATGATTATAAAAAGGCAAAGAAACTCGGTAAACCACGGAGGGAAGTAATGAACTGTATAAAAAGATACAAGGCAGAAAAGAAAACTGCCGCGGTAGCAACGGAGAAACTAGGAACAGACGTCCCCGGTCGGTTGAAACCGGGGGAAGATTACAACTCGTTCCCCCCCCCAACTCGCGGGAGCACAGGGTTTCCCCCCCCCCACCCCGCACCCCCCCCCCCCCGCACCCCCCCCCTTCCTTTTCTCCCCCTCCATCAGAAGGTGCCGCGGAGGAGGTGTAACCCCCTGCTCTCCCACCACCCCAGTTCCGAAAGTAGGGACTTTGAAAAGGACAGAGAAAGTATATTAGAAGGTATACGCATGATAAATGTCGAGAAATCCGAAAGAAAGAGGGCGGTGCCTCGGCGGCGGATCGATTGCGGCGCCACTGTGAAGCAGGCAGTAGAAAATACGGATCATGCGCTAGCGGGAGATTTAAAGGAACCGTGAGCCTCTCCAACCCACTACGCTCTAGAGTGAAAAAATTTTTAAGTCAGTCACGGAGGAGCCAGGTCTGCAGATGGCCACATACCGAACGAGATACACCTGATAAGAAAGACACAGCTGCGAGCAACGGAGACCCCGAGTTCGGCGCAGGATCAGCCCCCGAATCCCCTGAATCCGAGCCAGATTTATATCCTCTGCTTCCAGACCCTGACTCTTTGTCTCCCGGGTCGGTCTGCTCAGACTCACTGGCCCTGGAGACGCTCAGTTGTAACAATGGGTAACCAAAGAGGTGAACATTACTGGGGAATTTTCTGCTATGGGCATCTTTGCATATCCTGTGTTTACTACACAGCAGGGGGCTAAAGAGTGGGAAGCTCTTGATCTCAAAATAGTTAAGGAGGCCTGACAAACAGTGACCACGTATGCGTTAAAATCCTCTTATACTCAAGCTGTATATGTTATGATTTTTTTCTTGCAATTGACAGGGGGAGCCCATACAGTTTCTCTGTGATACTCAAGTACTAGAAGTTGGTAAATATAAGTATGTCCAGGTTTCTATCAACCCTTGGAGACCTCTGTAGATACTGCTGGCCACTTCTTCCAGCACAGGCTGGCCACCTGTGTTGGAATGAGTGTGCATTTTGGTCAGTATAAAAGCCCAAGCCTCATACGATGTGGGTGAGGCAGAGCCTCTGCGGGGACGCCCGCTAAGGTTGAGCCTGCCACCTCACACTGCAATGATGCTTCTCGGAGCTGGTTTGCTGTTAGTCTCCACAGGGTCCTTGTGCCACGTTCTGTACGTGGAACTGTAGTGGGAATAATGATAGCTTTTGCAGGGACTAAAAAAAAAAAAAAAAAAAAAAAGGGGGAGAGAGAGTAATGATGTTATATTTAACTTTAACCTGTCTACTTCTGAAGAACTGATAACCTGGGGGAGGGGGTATATTTGTGCCCTCCTGCCTACAGGTCCATGGCGACTGTCTGCAAAGTTTGTGAAGCCTTGCCATGAGCTGGACAGACGAATGGATAAACCTGATGCCTCAGCTACAGGAGCTGACTGTGAATACCCCAAGCAGAATGAGATAGAGGAAGAGAAAGAACAAATAACTGCAAAACATCACTTGGGGACAACTGAAAAGTAACACCCTGAATATGTGTGCTTGTAAAGTAGCTATATTAGAGGTTGTGATTTTGTGTATAAAACCACCTGTATTTACTAGCTAGTTGCTAATAAGAAACTGCACCTTGTATTGTATAGATTTGTCACTTGTAAAAGAGATGTTAGAGTATGCAAATTTGCAGTAGCTGCTAGAAAATGCTAAGGCAAAAGCTAGAAAAATTTTAATACAATGGTAGTGTTATAAAGCAGGTGATGGAACAAATTAAGAGGGGGGAGAATTCCACTGGTAAGAAATTTCTTTGGCTAGTCCTTCACTGCCATCAGCATCTTCGACATGCTGCTGCACCCTGTAATAGTTACTCTGCTAATGTAAATGTGTGTGTGCCTTGCTGTAGTAGCGACTTGTTTCTGGATAAAACAAAAGGGGGAAGATGTGGAGACAGTGTTCTCACGGGAGAATGAATAATTGGTACATAAACTTTGAATAGTCCTGAAAGATACAGCAAGGCCATGAGAGGCCCAAAGAAGCTTAAGCAAGCAAGATAAGAGGCTGGAATTCACCAAGTTAATGAGAACTGTGGACTGTTGGCAAGCTTTTGAGTTCTCACACGTGTGTTTAACCAATTATATTTTAGTCACTAAGGGTCTTCAAAACATGTATCCAATCATAATATGCCAAATCACTGTAAGTGCTTCAGCCGGGGCCTTGGCTCAACTAAGCAGACTGGGTTGCTGAGATGCTAAGCAGACAATTCTACATCGAAGGCAATTTCTGATTTGTTTTAATGTTGACTCTGTGAGACATGCAACACTGCAGAACCTTTTGTTGTTGGAACAGGGACATGGATGTGAAGAGTTTGATGGAATGTGTTGTATGAGTCTCTCTGATTATGCTAATTCGATGCACGCACAGCTGAGAACCCTGGCTCAGCTTACCCAGCAATAGTAAATGAGCAATATCCTAAGAATAACTAGATGGTTGTCTTCACGGGGCATTACAGGTTGAGTCAAACACTGTTGTTTGAAGTATTGTACTTATGTATCATTGTTAGGTTAATCGTCGTAGCTATTAGACTTGCTTATAGTTGTGTGATAAAATAGGTGAACAGAATAACCCATAATGCCTTGCTTGCACAAAGAAAAAGGGGAGAATTGTTGCAGAATGACTCTAAGAGCAGAACCATAGAGTTCTGGAGGACTGTGCAAGCAAGGCAGGGGGTGGCCCCCACAGGTAGCCAGAGACCGGACCTGGGAGGAGAATGTGGAGGAAGCTGTGTGGGGCTAACCAATACTGTTATGCCAAGAAGGAGTGGCTGAATACCACTCCTATATATGTGTGAACTGCGTCACAAATAAAGTAGAAGTTGCTTATCACCCATATTGGGTTGGCCTGTCTGCTTCTCCTCGCCGTTTACAGACTTCCTGGAGGAGCTTTGGGAACTTCTCCATAATGGTACCTTGTAGGCATTTCCTTGCTTTCATGCAAGTAAGTACTGGAGGTGCTTCGCTCCATTTTGCTGATTTTGTGTTTCTTTCTATCACATCATCCCTTTGCTCAGCAATCCTTCCTGCTACTCCTTCAAAGGACTGCTTATTACTCTCTCCTTCTTCCATCATTCTTAGTGTAAAGCTTTCCTTATCATGTCATTCATCTTGCTGGTGAAAGTAACTTTACCCTGCTTTTTGAGGTGAATCTCCTCTCTCCCAAGCAGACACTGATTTGCAAACACTGCCAACACCAGTTCTGCAGACAATTACTGACTTGTCTTAATAATGCCCTTCTCTTTACCTTTCCTTTCACTGTCAGGATTAAGGAAAAGGCCATCTGGTCCCCCATTAGCCCAAGAACACTATAGCCACTTTTGATACTGTCCAGGTGTCTCCTGGTAGCACCATTTATGCCCACATGAATTAACAGCAGAGGGTAGTTGTGAAAGGGCCAAATAAGCATTGGCAGTTGCTTTACAAGATCTTGGATTTTGGCCCAAGAAGACATCAAACCACTCTAAATCATTGGTTTGGTTGATGGATGGATGGCCTCTGTCTACTGCAGTAGAATGTCATGCATTACAATGACTTGCCATTTCTTTCCAGTAGCCTTTGCATGTCTTAGGGTTTGGCGGTCCAGTTTCTTTGCTTGTAGGCATATCTATGTCCCCTTCAATTTTGAGGGCCATGCACCTGTTTTGCAGTTTTAACCCATAGGGTGGGGCTGGAGCCTTTCTATTGGTGCCAGAAGTCATTAGCTTCCTTCTTTCCCCTTCTTCAGAGTTTTTGCTTATTGGATAATGAGAGTAGACACTGCCTGCTTCTTCTTCACTGACTACTTATGTATACACAGCTTTCCTCACATTCAACAAGAGTTAGAACAATTGGATAGTCAATTTGCAAGGAAAAGAGATCCTCAACCCTGCCTCGTTTTAACGCTCGTATAATATAGGGATCAACCAATCAACCTGTGCTAAACTTCTACCTAAATGTCTTCTGTATCTTCTTCAATATGTTTCATATTCTGTTGTGTGTGTACCAGAAGGGAGGAAGACAGAGGAGACCAGCAAGCATTTTCATAAAACCAAGATTATCTCAGAGGTTAAATAAGTAGTAAGTATGACCAATTGTTTATAGCTACTCAATGGATGATATAGTAGCTGCTCATTATTTTAAATCAGTAGCATGCCTCCCTTTTCCCTGTACAAATTAGTATATTATAGTCTTTTCTCAGCATTTTACATCATTTCAGATTAGTGAGAGCAGAAAGCAGTTTCATTTATTGCTCTATACCACTTGACAGAATTCACAAATTATTTTAAAAAATTAAACTTGGCTCAGTGTCTAGCTTGAGAAATATTAGTTTCTCAAATGTCTTTGCCTCCATTTTGAAAGATGAATTTATATAAGAGTGCAATTTTAAAAATTCATATACCTTTTCACAGCCTCAACTTATATCATTGTGAAAAACAAGGTGTTCTAACATGTGTATTTTCACATCCTTCCTTGTCTCTTGCCCAGTAAAATTCTAAATTATCACGACCCTTAAAAACATCTAACAGAGAGGAAGGAGCTCTGATACAAAGTGTGGTAGCTCAGGGCACTGCATTCTTGTGTGTTATTTCAAGGTCAAAATGTATGGCCATCTGTATCCCACGAGACTGACTCACATTTTTTGTGAACAGGCTAAGAATAAACTTTGTGCATTTCATTAATCTGGAGCATTGTGGTTTTGGTGCTGAAGTGATTTATCGAACCATTAGATTGAAAAAGAGAATACATTAAAAGTTAGGCTTAAATAATCTTTCTAGTGAAGAAAGAGTACTTGGTGCAGGCAGGAATAGAAAGGCAGCAGAGCATTATGGAAGAGGTCAGCAATAACTTCAGCCTTTTACAAGATAAAGTTTCTGTCAAAGGACTGCAAATAAATGCAGGCAGCATCAGTGTTTGTTATTGTTGACATATCTTGAGGCACAGCATAAAACTGTACACAAACAGCTCTGAATTAAAAGAAAATTCAAGGCCAAATTTGCATGCAAATGGCATAACCTGGTCTCATTTAATGACTGTAAATGATTGGGCAGTAAATGGGATTCTGTCAGTACTAGAAAATAGTGTCAAGACATCACCTTGGGCTGCTGGGGCAGTGCTCAGCATTTGGTGGGGTTTGTCTGGATGAGAGCTGGTGCCAGCTTTCTCTAACAGCAACCTGATGACCACAGGACTATTGTCTTTCCTGAGCCAAACCTCTGTGATGGCCAAGGCCAGATAAAGTTGGCAGTCACTACAAGGCAGGTGGTCATAAATTATATCCACATCAGAAGAGGGGCTGGGAGCCAGTGAGAAGGAAGGGGGCCAAGGTGGCATAAGGTACTGACAGAAACCCATGACTGAAGATGAACCATTAATTTTGTATTCTTCCTGGCAAGAACCTCTGGGTACTGCCAGGTCCAGCTATTTGTTGTGTTCGTTTTTGCCTACAAGGCAATTTCAGAGTAACAAAATGTTCAGTCCAAAAAATTCTGCATCTCTACCTGTTGCAGTTACAACAAGCTTGGATCCTCCAACAAAATTCTGGAGCTCTAACCTGTTTCTATCTTTCCCAAAATGTTTGCTTATCAGCATCTTCTACTTTGTGACTTCTGGATGGGATATGGAAAATTTCAGTTTGGGATTTTGGTTTAAATCAGACTGTAGTTGCCAGAAGTCAGATTTTTAAAATCATATGTGTGTTCTCCCAAGGAAAAAAACTTTTCATTTTCGTAAGTTTGGTAGCAAGTACATAAATCACTGGGGCTGATGCATATAAAATGGAAGGCAGAATAGAATATGTTTTCATCACAGATCTGATGAGGTTTTTTTTATATAAGAATATTTTCAATGTCAGAACAAAGGAGTAGTGTTTATACTTTCATTTGGAGCATCATAACAACCTGGAGGAGGGTGTGCATATCAAAGATCTTTCGACTTGCTGATTTACAAGACATCCAATTAAAACTTGTCCTGGGTTCAGCAGTAGCAGTCATTTTTCTCCTCCTTGGTAGCTGGTGCAGTGCAGTGTTTTGACTTTCGGCTCGGAAACAGAGCTGATAACAATGATGTTTTGGTTTGGCCAAGGACTTTGTGAGCCTCATGCTCTGCCAGGGAGGAGGGGAAGCCAGGAGAACGCAGAGACAGGACACCTGACCCAAGCTAGCCAAAGAGATATTCCATACCACAGCACATCATGCCCAGGATGTAACTGGGAGTGAGCCAGAAGGGCTGGGAGACTGCAGGGTTGGAGGAGGTATCAGTGGGTGCTTGGTCTGGTGGGGTGGGGGGAGTAATCGGTCGGGTGGTTCTGAGGTGTTGTATTCTGTTCCCTTGTTTTTTCCTTTATCATTATTATTATTGGTGGTAGCAGTAGTGATTTGTGTTATGCCTTAGTTACTAAACTGTTCTTATCTCAACCCAGGGGAGTTGCATTCTTTTCGATTCTCCTCTCCGTCCCTACGGGAGTAGGGGGAGCGAAAGAAGAGGGGGGGGGGGGAGTGAGTGAAGGAGCTCTGCCTGATTTTAAACCTCAACAACACTACATGCTTGATCCAGTTGCCTAATTGAAAACATTTATTGTTCTTGGAGATGTCCTAGGTATCAGCTTTACAATGATGTGACTTTCCGATAATTTGAGAGCCCCATGCAAATGTCTCTTATATTTAGGGCAATTCAAACAGCATAGGAATCTACCTGTGATAGATCTTGGTGAAGTTTAATCTATTGCAGTTTTAGAATTTACTCTTCCCTTTTGACTTCAGGTAGTTGGACGAGACATGACACACTTTGTAGCTGTTTGACAATTTCACCTTTGTGATTTAGTTCCTTTCCAACCTAACTGGAGATCTGCTGGCTTTTCAGCACCATCTAAAAGTCAGAGGTTCTGTTCTGCTGAAGCAGTAAATAACAATATTTTCATTACCTTTCCTCTTCCCATTCCTAACAATGTCCCCCAAACCTAGCCACCTTATTCCCCCTAGCCATTGGTGGCATGAATGGGATGGATGTGGTCTGACAAAGAGGTAACAAAAATAGAGAAGGAAAAGAGGAAGAGAGTACATCCTAATTTCTACTTCTAATATCCATGGGGAAGGCAAGTAGAAAGAATGAGAGGTTTTATGTTTCCCTATATAACCTAATTTTTTATTCTCCAATTATTTATTTCTTTCTTGTCTGGCCCATTCAGAATTGTGGTCTGGAAAGAGGATGTTTCTATTTTAGCCAGTTCAAATCACCAGTAAACTGCAGGCATGGATTGTATTTGGTGCTACCAGGCACTGAGCACTAGCTTGTGATTATGAAGGAACATAAGCATACATATGGTACTACTCCTGTAAATAAGCATAGTTCAAGATCCTAAACTTGTGATTATACAGAAATGCATGAATCAACATATTTTTTCATATTATTTGTAGGAAAAATGTGAACTGGATTTGTAGCAAAACATATAGCACTACAATTTAGAGTTGCATTTTAATTACTTTAAAGATTAGGCAAAAAAATAGGATTTTTTTTCAGAATATGAGAAGTATAATGGTAATGATAATGAGATATTTATTGTTGGTTTGGGATTTTGTATCACCATATGTATATGTGCAGTGCAAGGACAAACAATTAAGGAAACCACAGTATTTCCATAAAAAACCAATACATTCAGTAATAGTTCTTTCTGAATTAAAGTGCTTTCTCTTAATGTTTAAAAGTTCTTAAATTATTTCATGTAATGCAATTTTTCTTTTTCTGTCAATTATTTTTCCTTTTTTTTTTTTTTTTAAATTGAGTGCTCCAGAAAGCAACTCGAACATTGATTAGTTGCTCTGGAGGCTGAAATCCTGTAATTATCGCCACAGAAGTGAAAGAGTTTCTGTGCATTTCCTGCTTGCAGGAGGCAGCATTGTAACAGCAGGACAAGGTGTATGGCCAAAAAGATAAATCACTGGCAAAGCTGGATACCTAGCTAGAGGCATGGTAACTAAAAGAGCAGGTTAAATATCAGCAGTTCATTAGCAAGTGGAGTTTGGCTATGCTTGATAAATACCATAAGCTTTGCTTTCTGAGTCATATATTTTGCTAAACAAGAAAAAGAAAATTAACAAAAAATTA
Organism: Pezoporus wallicus; assembly: GCF_028554395.1. NCBI lineage: Eukaryota > Metazoa > Chordata > Aves > Psittaciformes > Psittacidae > Pezoporus > Pezoporus wallicus. Next base: position 144,245 of record NW_026636605.1, on the reverse strand, counting down.
TGCAAGTGGTTTTAGCAGCTCCTTGGTTTGAATGCACTGTATTGCTCTATATTAATTTTTTCTGTATATAGACAATATTAAACTGATTAGCATGATTTTGCCACTAACAGGCTTTGTCAATATATAAATTTATTATTCTGCACTTTAATGTTAATTTTCTATTAACATTATGGCTTCTTAACAATAACATATATGGCTTCTTTCATGCTTCTGTTTCTTTGAATATAAGCCCTGAGATTTTAAAATCTATCACAAAATATCTTTTTTTGTGTTTTAATAGTGCTTTATATAATGTAGGTAATGTTGTTTTAATTCCACTTTACCTTACCTTGGGCTGCAGACATTATTTAACACTTAGGCTGAATGTACGCAGAATCATATCTTGATACATTTTCCAGAACAAGCAAGTTGTATGCCAAACTGAGGCCAGATAATTAAAAAACATTTCAAATTTGTAACTACATGGACATGTATATCACATTTAATAAGTATCTGTAGCATACCACACTTCAAAACAAACACAAATAAACCAAAACTTTTATGTCTGCTGGTTTTAGCTGTACACAGGCTGTATACATTGTCTGCAGTGACAGTGTGGTGAACATGGGGATAATGCCACCCTGGTTGGTGCAAGAAAATGTAAAAATCATGGATGATTGTTTTATCTTTTCTCACACTGGTAACAGTTACCACTGCTTCCTAAAAATACTTTCAATTCTCTGAAATTAATTTCTTTCTTGTTCATAAAATGTTCTTATGGCCATCATTGAAACAGCATGATTGTTTCATGTAGGGTCTTCTGTGTTCTCAGAGCTGCATGACTTACCAGCCATGTGTAATGTTCAAAAAGCCCATAAAAATTATCTTTAAAGAGCAAAAACATTTTAGGGTTTACATAATGAGGTAGCCAGTTGTCCTTTTCATGCCGAATATTACATTGGATAATTTGTTTATTTTTTTTTAAAGTTTAGGTACAGGGTTTTTTTTAAATTTATCCAGAGCACAGAACACTTTTCCCTTGAAAGACTTGCTATGTTGACTAAATTGCATGACCTTTCTGGTGGCTAATTTACCATGGTAATTAAGATCTAATTTACCATTCAGATAAATTGCATTGCCTTTAATTCAGATAAATTAAACCCAAAAACTTAGGGATGTTTCTTAAACTACTGCTAGAGTAAAATGTTTGGAACACATACATCATCTTTCAATCTCAGAAGAAAATGATTTGCTGAACATAGAGATGTTGAGCTCATCCAAGCAAGAAAGTCAAGTAAGGTTCACCAGAAGGATGAACAGCACTTTCCACAGATGTCAAATTTGTGATTTAAGAATTAACACTCTCAGATTTCCTGGAGCATTTTCAGACAGTGCATCAAATTCCTAGTAGATTGTCAGGAGAATGCAGGCTAGCAGTAGACATATCATTCAATATGCATTCAGCCATGGAGTGCCTGCCCTCAGATCTGCTATGCTTTTTGGAACTACTGGTTGCCTTTAAGGGAAAATGTTGATAAATATAGTGCCTGGCTCTAGAAATGCTCTGCTTAAGCTTCATAGGAGAGTTTTCAACATGTCTGCTTTGGTTTCCAAGTCAATACTTACACAGATTCTAAAATTATTGATAGGATCCTGCACTTATGGGTAGTCCTTTATAATATCATTTTGATATTATAAGTCATCTAATTTTGCACAAGTTTGCAGATACCAGTCTTCATAAAAGGCTATGCAGAAACTAAAAAAATAAATAATAGTGAAAAAAGATAGTTGGGAATACAATGAGAATGTAGGCCCATTAATAAATAAGGTCAATGAGAATTATGGAGTTATTGATTTACTTAGTAAAATAGTTTCCAAGATAAACAAAATGAAGAAAAGGATTAAAAAAAAAGAAAAAATCTAAGCACAGGAGAGTAATGAAAAAATAAATACAAAGATGAGAAGATGACTCTGGTAATTACTGACCAGACCTGTGTGTTAGTCAACACAAGCAGAATTATTGCACTCATAAAATTGAAGAAATAGTATTATCAATAGTAGCAGTAATAGTAACATATCCTTGTATATTCGAAGTCATAAAAAAGTGACTTTTTGAAATTGTGGGATAAAGGAAATAATGTTAAGTTATATGCATATAGATTAAAGTATTTCACAGAAAGTTTCTGGAAAATTTTCATCCACAGCAAGACCCCCACATTCAAATCAAAGTTACTTGTGAAAGTTACCTGGGAATTGCTTTTAAGACAAATTGTTATCACTCTTTTCATTAATGAGGAAGAGTTAAAATTAACCTCCTTGAGAACATGAGCCGGGAACAAAGCCAATTTGTTTTAACATAAAGAATTAAACTAAATGGTAACAATTAAGGATCATAGTGCACCTTTGCTTCTGTAGTTTACCTGAGTAAGAAAAGGTGAATCATTATATAAAGCTTGTGCAATGTATTTTGGTAAGACCTATGAAGAATTTTAGAATTAGAATATTTAGTTTGTGTATTTTATATATACCTTACATGTATATATATATTTGTATGTATATTATTTCAGATATATGTGTGTGTATATATATATATATAAAAATTGTGGGGAGTTTCCAAGGTGTCTTTCTATGAAAACTGTGAAAGCACCACAAAGGATGTGAAGGAAGTTTCTAACCACACTGAGGAAATTAGGAGACTCTTACTGATTTCAAACCTTAAATTTAAAATGAAACTAGGAACTTCAATTCACAGACTAGCTAAATTATTCAATTATGTGTGTCTTTAGTAAGAGATATCCAGATCAGCATCATTTAGAGAAACTAGACATACACTGGTAATTAAATTTAGTTTTGCTCCAAAGTAGTTTTTGAATGTATGAACAGGTCCATTTGTGTTATATTAAGTAATACAGAATGCAGAAAGTTCTTTTAACCAAAACAAGGGGCTTCCCAACTTGCCTTGAAGACTGGTTAGGTATGACAAAAAACCCCTAGTTTTCAGTAATTATAGTTTTCCTATCCAAGTGGCTACCTCATCTAATTTCTTCTAAATAATTTAACTGGATATTCTATCAAACAACATATCTTGATACTACATGCAACTTTCATTTTACTGTACAAATGTAGTTGTAAATAGATTATGCTTGCTATTTTTTGAGCTGTGATACAGCCATTTTTAGTATTTTTATTTAAGATTTCTTCTCTGTTTTTTTCTTCTACTATTTTTTTTTCTTAAACTTCTTTTTGTGGTAATATTCCTGAGAGTTTGGAATTTCTGTGAACTTCTGAATGTGTTTAGACAAAATTTTATTATTAAAATTCAATTATTCTTGTAAAAAATTCCTAATTGCTTCATATTTGTTCACATTATGAGGATAACATCACAATAGATCATCTGTTAATCAAAGTATTCAAATTCTGAGAAAAAAGTATACTAACTGTAGTTTACAGAAATATTTTGAAATCCATACACAAAAGAAATTTTGATGACATTGCTACTAAGAACTTCAAGTACATTCTGTTGTTCCATCCATTAAACTCTTTCAAATTCCAAAATAATGATTCTTAAAGTCATTTCTGAACCAGTACCTAATGTTGTGTGGTTTAAACAGGTTCAGCTGGTAAGAGTGTCTCAAATACAGTCAACAGATCTATGCACTGAAAATGTGTTTTCTATTAATTCTGTCAAAATGGGGCTTATAAAGGTATTAGTGCATTTGCACAGAGACATAGCTTTCAGTTATAACTTTGCCTGAAAGCACTCAACAAAATCTAACAAAACTTTTCCAGTTGTGAAGCATCTCTATACAAACTAGCAACCTTCTGTCCCTGGACACATATTGTTCTTTCCATCAACATTTCATATGGAAGAACTATGTGGCCTATGGTCCAGCCAGTTCCATTCTGTATGTATGAACTATTATATAGAAGATATGGGCTTGAATCTCCACAGACAAGCATGGATAAATGCTTTTATTTTTGAGCTGAGTTGGAGATGGATGGTGCTGGTGTAGCAACAACCTATTCCTCTAAAGTCTGAAAGGAATTCTAGCATTTATTATTTAAAGAAATAATAAAATCATGATCTTCAGGAGGAATTTTGAGGCTGAGGATTCCAAGGCAGAGGCAGATGTGTCCTGGCAGAACACATGAGAGCCTGAGCTTGGAGAGGGAAAAGGCAATAGCATTTCTGCCACAGAGATTTTTATTCTTTTTTTTTTTTTCTTGCCAGGACGGTCAAAATGTAGAAGTCAGGCATTCCAACACTTATTATTTTTGCACTGCTACTTATACACCATTGATCATTTCAAACCTAACAATGACTTCTATTCTTAATAGAAATTAAGATTTCCTCAAATATATTACATGAGATGCCACAAGTCAGAGCTCTCAGTTAAGTTTGTGATGCTTTGTTAATTCAGAAAGGCAAATTAGGATGTGTAGGATTGCATTATGAATGGAAGGTTTTGCTTTAGTGGTTTTGTAGGCAGATTGTTTTTAAAATGTAAATTAGTAATCCAAAGTGAAACTATTATGATATACCTAGCACCTTTCTCTCAAATTGCAGACCTTACTTCCCGGTGTTACTGGCAAACTCAGTGCATTAAAATGTGTGAAATTTTATATTTTTCATATTTATTTATAACTACAGGCAGAAGGAAAGTAATGAAGTTTAAAATTATTCTGCTTTTATTTGAAAAACTCACCTAAAGGAGGAACTGCAACCCCAGTGTTGTTTTCCTTTTTAATTTGATTATTCTATTTTATTTTATTTTTTTATTTTTAGTCAGCTGTAAGTGAGTGACTGTTGAAAGTCGGATTTATCATTTAAAGCAGTCATTGGGTAGGATGTGAAGCTATTTTATCAATTCCTTAAGACCATTGTCAAGCAGATGCTAATTTGAGAATTTTCTCTCTATCCAAGTTTTTATTCTAAAATTCATTTTCAAGGGACATACACACTGTTGACAACAATGTTCCTTATAGGCATAACTGGCATAGAAACCCTTTTAATTTTGGTTGTCTAAAATTTATTATAAAAAGCTTGCTTTCATTTATATGAGGTAAGAAACAAGCCAGTGACACTAGTGATCCAGTTTTGAGGTCATTACATATAGTAATGCATTTCTGGCTGCCTGGGAAAAAGTCAGCTGCATTATGTGCTCTCTGAGTACCCTTGACACAGCGAATCATGTCACAAACCCATTCTCATTTTGAGGTTACTAGATTTGTTTCTGTCTTAGGTAATATTCAGTCTCAAAATTTAAGTAGTAGCAGTTCTGGACTTAAATGGATGCTTTGCTTTCTTGAACTGCTAAGAATGCTGGTTACAGTACAAATAAAAGGAGAATTATTAGAGTTGATTTTTTTTTTTACTTTTTTATTCTAATTTTTTAATTCTTAATTCTTCCATTATTAATTAGGAAAAATGCTTGAAAGTTGAGAAATAATGAATTTTGTTATTATCTGTGCATACGTCATACATAATATACTTTGCATTGATGCAGCAGTTACTTCTCTATTTCTGCAGCACCAGTTCTGCCCAGAGCGTGGAGGAATGTATGCGTGCAATAAAGATAAACCAAATAATAACAAATGACCTTCTTTTGCCTACTGCAAAATTTGGTTTCAGACCTGCCCCTCACATCCTGTTCTTCTCCACTAGTTTGAGAAACGATTTTACTATTCAATGTCTTCATTCCCTCCTGCCCCCACCCCCATTAAAAAAAAGCTTTGATATTGTTACCAAGTCAGCTTCCTCACTCCATTCTCTTTGGATTAATTTATTTAAGTCTATTTTTTTTGCTACATTATGATTTATCCTGGCTCTAAAATTACTTTTTATAGATTTTCAAATAGCCTCCACATTGATGAGAAACTGAACATGAGCCAGCAGTGTGGCCAAGAAAGCCAATCATATGCTGGGCTGCATCAAGAGGAGCATGATCAGCAGGTCAGAGGAGGTGATCCTGCCCTTCTGCCCTCATGAGAACCCACTTGTAGTACTGTGTACAGTTCTGGTGTCCTCAACATGAGAAGGACATGAAGGTGTTGGAGCAAGTCCAGAGGAGGGCCATGAGAATGATAAGGGGACTAGCTGAGAAAGCTGGGGTTGTTCAGCCTGGAGAAGAGAAGTGTGCATAGAGACCTCATAGCAGCCTTCCAGTGTCTGAAGGGGGCATATAAGAATGCTGGAAAGGGACTTTTCACCAGGGACTGTAGTGCTAGGAAAGGGGGTAACGGGTTTAAACAGGGGAAGTTCAGGTTAGACAAAAGGAAGAATTTCTTTATGTGAGGGTGGTGAGACACAGGAACAGGTTGCTCAAATAAGTGGTAAATGCTCAATCCTTGACAATGTTCAACACCAGGTTGGACAGGGCCTTGGGTGACATGACATGGTTTAATGTGAGGTGTCCCAGTCCATGGCAGGGGGATTGAAACTAGATGATGTTAATGTCCTTTCCAACCATAACTGTTCTATGATTCTATGATTTTGTGGTTCTATGATTCTATGATTCTATATATATGTTAATATTTGAACTTAAGTAATAGAAGCAATTTGATGAGTAGTAGAAACAGTGAGCCTGGTTAGCAGTTGCTTTATTGTGTTTGTGAATCCTCTAATATCTTACAGGAAGATGAGCCTTTTCTTGCTTGTTTGGCAGCTATGGTGTCTTTCTTCCTGGTAATTCTTGGTGTTCAGGAATGAGTCTAACTTCAGTTTTTCACTCACCTAACAAATTATTTTCTCAGTGGGGGTCTCTCTTTTCCTCATTTATTAGCCAGCTATTTTCTCAAAACATCGGAAATTTATATCTGCGACATCACTACTCTTCTAATAAAATGTGTTTGATTTGAAATTTCCAAAGATATAAATATCAGAAGTGAAAACTGAATGCAAAGATTCTTAGATAATACATTCATACACACAATACCTGCATAAATGTTGTTTCTGTAAGAATCCTCAGAGAAAGTCCATTTATTCATTCAACAAATGTGTATTCATTATTTGATTTAAATATACCAATTTATAAATTTGGACAAAGGGGGAAAGCAATGTATTCATATTCATGTTCACATCAAACATAAGCTAAAAAAAATACAGATTTAGCTTAACATGCAAGCTCTTCAAATCCTGCAACTGCTGTATAATCTCCTCTTGTTTTAAAATCAATTTCGCTTTAAAACATGAATCAAATATAATCAGCGCATCTACACAAACATGAGTCTTCAGAGCACCTAAAAGTAACTTTGGAAGGTGAGCATTGCTGACAATGCTAGTAGGTGATATTGCCAAGGTACCCTTAGTCCTGTAGAAAAATTTGTCAGCAATTCCCATATAATAGGCTATGAGGATGCAGCAAAAGAAGGAAATTTGGTCAATTAACAACAGAGATAGAGTCTGATTGTAGGGGCCTCTTAGATGGGAGGTTTTTGGTTGCACAGAAATAAAGTCTTAAAATAACTATCAGAAAAAAATCCATTCTAGACTGTAACAAACATGTTAGATTTTATGAACATTAAACTATTTTTAAAGATAGATGAGATGACTAAAAACATCCAGTAACCTTCAAGACTTTTTTTATTGTATCCTTGAATTATAATGCATTGTTCTTAGAGCCTAAGAGAGTTGTAGATTATAGGCTAAATAGTGAAAAAGGTATAAAACTTGATTATATTCTTAATAAATTCGAGCTTTACCTGAAGGTTACTGCTTTACAACACAAAATATTTCTTATGCTAGACTATTCAAGACAACTTTAATTGAATATAGACAAAAAAAGTAATTAATGGTTTGTGTATTATTTTCCTCTGCTGCTTTATTGAACTACAGCTGAATCTAAAGCCCTGGTAGGGTTTTAGAAGTGAATAAATGGTAAAAGTACAGGTCACTTTTTTTTCTTTTCTGAAAGAAAAAAAAAAAGAAAACTCATTAGATATTTATGGCTACAGCAAAAAAAAAAAAAAGGGCTTTGGGTAAAGCAGGTGTCTGTATTTACCCACAAAAGAGATTGCATGCAGAGTTATACAAAACATTTCTCTCCTATGTCCTTAAAATTCAGATCTTTAAACTACATTTATACATTTAAATGTGATTTCCCTGAAACAAGTGGTGTTCCCTTCGGCATTGGAAAGACTTTAAGGTTCTCAGCTCCTCTTTGAATAAGATCAGCTATAGATCAAGAGCCACCTGACAGCAGAATCACAGAGATGGTCAGGAAGAGAAAAGTTCATTGGAAGGAGAAGTAAAAATATTACATGACACAAAAGGAAGAAACCCATACTTGGTGAAGATTTACATGTTTTTAAGGAAACCAGACCATCTCTAAACCCTCAACATGTTCAAAATTTCCTAGAGTTCAAAATTAAAAGAATAATATCATATTTTCTCTCCTGTATGGAAACTGGATAAAGCCAATTCAAAACAGTTTTAATAAAAAACAGTATCCTTAAATTTGTAGCTAATTACTCAGTGCGTTGACTCCTATGTTTAGTATGTCTGCTTTTAGTAGAAGCATTGTATTATATATTTGTTTGTTTCAGGAGGAAACGAACTCTAAAAGATCTCTTTTGAAAAGAAAATCAAACATATTCTTTAAACTGAAGAAATGTTACACCAACCTGAAAATGTTGATCTCAAATTATTGTAAGCTGTAGAACTGAATTAATATGGAACTGACTCGCAGCAGTTTGTAGAAAATACCTGTAGCGTTGTATGAAGAAAATTTGAAAACAGAGAAATTACAAAATACAACATCTAGAGATGTATGGACTGACTGCAAAATGTAATGCTGCTAATGATGAGAATATAAATGTGTGCTTAATGTGTGGATAAGCATATAAAATTTAATATATGATGCATGATAGAGGAGAACAAGCAATATAAGCATGTGGGATACAACACAGAAAAAACATACTGAGCAGAACTGTGGTTGATATTTTTGAAATTGGGCAGCTGAGTGCCACAGCTGATTTTCTCAAGAGCTGCCGAGAGCCATGTTGCCAAGTTATCCCACTGCCCCAATAGCCAAGTGAGCAGACTGCCTCCAGGGTAGGGTCCAGCTTCTCCAAGGGCAGTGATGACTAAGCATGGTACCTCCCAGAAGCATGAGATAGAACAGAACATGGGTCAGGTGGGTGTAGCTCATCACAAAGCAGCTGCACCTTTGAGTCTCAGAGGGGGCTTGACAGGATGGGAGCAGTGAGACCAGTGGATAGCAAGAGAGGACAACTGCAGAAACAGTAATCAATGCAACTGATTTGATTAGGTGGAATTCAAAGAAAAGACAGTTGCACCTGTGACTTAATTACAAATTCCTTTTACACATTAAAATCAGAAGATGCTGCAACACTCCTTGTTAACTTTGCCCAACCTTCTATTATAATAGTACCTTTCTACTTCAGGAATATTTTACATTACTAGAAATATCTTCTTGCTGTTACTATTGTGTAGTGAAACTATACCTGCACAATCTTATAACTGAGCAGTGTCTACAGCTCTAAAGCTAGATTGTCAATTTATTGTCATACATCAGTTATATTTTATCGTATTTATGGTAAGAGAGTTGATTTTAGGATATAAAAGCCTTATTGTCCTATCATTGATTTAAATTAGCCTAAAACTGTGCTTGAGAGTCCATTATTCTTCCACTGCCCAGTCTCAGACTATGACAGGGACCCATCTACAGTATCAGTACATCAGCTGATAGTGTTCAATGGCAGTTTTGAATAACAAAAGCAACAAATCAGACTTTCAGGGCTTGTGACTGAGCTAACTTCCCATGTGTAGTTCATTGCTAATGGATATCTGTTAGAGGAACAGCTTGCAGAAATCTATGCTCTATTTCCACAACCAGTTTTCTGCCCTGTGAAATAAACCCACCATCTTTAATTCATGTATCCGCAACTCCCCTGAGCCGTAACTTCACATTAAAGTTAGAAATAATGTAAGTTTGTTTCCTTTCAACTTAAAATACAAAAATCACTCATATTGCCTCAGAAGGTCCACGATAGAGTCTTGCCCCATCAGTTTTCCCAGATGAAATGTCTTTTCAAGGCATATTAAAATATAAGAAAAATTGCATAGTTGTACTGTTATTCTATGATTCTATTCTGTTTCTACAGTATTTTATTTTAGGGAGCATATAGCACATTAGGTTTGTTGACCTCATGAACATATCCACACTAACATCAATGAGACTTCTTTTTTGACATGATTTTTAATATTAATCTCCGTATCTTTGGTAAACATATCCGGAAAATACTTGAACTTGGAAATCTTTGAATTGACACCATTCTGTACTCTGCATTGTTATACAAAATACAAATGGCGAGGATATTGAGCACAGTACCTTATAATAAGGTCCTCAGCTGGCTAAAAAAAGAGACTATTATATTTGAGGAGTTAATCTAGTCTTCCTTAGCCTAATCTAGGCGAATATTTTTAGCTTTCCCATAAAGTATTGTGCCACTTTAATGCACCTCAGGTGAAACAACAGAATTTGCCAGTTCTATTTTAAACACACCATCTGTAACAGTTCTGTTGTGAATGTTGGCAGTATACTGACACTACATTGCTAAAATGAATGAGACCTGACACACGGAGAAGTCCTAGGTTTCTGTTCCAGCTAATATATACATATAAAATATATGTATATATGTAAGTTGGCTCTTATTCACAATTATTTTTTTCTTTGGGGAAGGTGACTGATACTGTCAATAGCAAATTTTTGGAGAAGAAGAAGTCTGCCTTAGAAATATGTGCATGAATGTGATATGAGAAAGCAATGTACCTCATACATTTCAATTTTTTGCCATCCAATCCTTCACATTACCTGTACAATATTTTTAATTCTGACAATTAATACAACTCAGAATTAAATGAATATGCAGCTCCTCTTGTCACTTTACTAATATATCTAATTATGTTAAGGCTAAAATATAGCTTCACTTAAAAGTTCGTAAGTTAGCAGGTTCTCCAAACACTTTTGCATGTCAATGTACCTTACAAGCTTACTTTTTTTTTGCAGAAATGAAATGTTTCTTTTCTTCTTGCTTAATCTCCTCAGAGAAAGGACATTTCTCAGTATTCATGAAAACCAGGCTAAGCTTAAGATCCCAAATATAATGCTATTAATTTTTTTTTAGCAGTTAGTTATACAACCAAGGAGTACAGTATATGACCAGCATTAGCTCCATCACAGCAGTCTCATGTTCCTTCTGGAAAAGCTCCCTTCATGCTTTATAGATGGCTCCTACAGTTCTCTGGTCTTTTAAAGCAGAGGAGGACGCCAGGACAAAGCTTGTGTATGCTTGTGTGGGGTTGGAGAAGAAGCTTAAAAATGCATGGCAAAAAGTTCATTTGGGTGATAGAATCACAGAACCATTTAGGGTGGAAAAGATCTTTGAGAACACTGAGTCCAACCGTTAACCCAGCACTGCCAAATTTACCATAGTGTCCTTAAATGTCTACACATCTTTTAAATAACTCCAGGGATGGTGACCCCACCATGTGCTGGGGCGTCCTGTTCCAATGCTTGATAAGCAAACTGTGTGGTACAGTTGACACACTAGAGGGAAAGCATGTCATCCAGAGGGACCTTGAGAGGCTTGAGAGGTGAGCCAGTGCAAGTGCCATGAATTTCAAGAAGGCCAAGTGCAAAGTCCCACGCCTGGATCAGGACAACACTAAAAACAAATGGAAGCTGGCAAAAATTTGATGGGGAGCATCCTAGAGGAGAAAGACTTGGGCCTTTCGGTTCATGTGAAGCTCAAAATGGCCTGGCAGTCTGTGCTTACAGCTGAGAAAGACAGCTGAATGCTGGGCTACTTCAAATGGAGTGTGACGGGCAAGTCAAGGGAGGTGATTTTCCTCCTCTACTCTGATCTTGTGAGACCCCTCATGCAGTACTGTGTTCATCTCTGGAGTCCTCAGTACAGGAAAGACAAGGACCTGTTGGAGAGGGTCCAGACAGAGGCCACAAAAATGGTCAGAAGGCTGGAGCACCTTTCCAATGAAGAAAGGCTGATAGAGTTGGGATTGTTCAGCTTGGAGAAGAGAAGGCTCCAGGGAGACCTTAGAGCGGCCTTCTAGTACCTAATGGGGGCCTACAATAAAGCTGGAGAGGAACTTTTTACAAGGACTGGTAGGGACAGGACAAGGGGGAATGGCTTTAAACTGACAGAGGGGAGATTTAGATTAGATATAAGGAAAAAATCATAGAAACATAGAATCATAGAATAGTTAGGGTTGGAAAGGACCTTAAGATCATCTAGTTTCAACACCCCTGCTGTGGGCAGGGACACCTCACACTAAACCATGCCACCCAAGGCTCTGTCCAACCTGGCCTTGAACACTTCCAGGGATGGAGCATTCACAACTTCCCTGGGCAACCCATTCCAGTGCCTCACCACCCTCACAGGAAAGAACTTCTTCCTTAAATCCAGTCTAAACTTCCCCTGCTTATGTTTTAATCCGTTACCCCTTGTCCTATCACTACAGTCTGTAATGAAGAGTCCCTCCCCAGCATCCCTATAGCCCCCTTTCAGATATTGGAAGGCTGCTAGGAGGTCTCCACACAGCCTTCTCATCTCCAGTCTGAGCAGCCCCAACTTTCTCAGCCTGTTTTCATATGGGAGGTGCCCCAGTCCCCTGCTCATCCTCATGGCCCTCCTCTGGACTTATTCCAACAGTTCCATGTCCTTTTTACGTTGAGGACACCAGAACTGCACACAATACTCCAAGTGAGGCCTCACAAGAGCAGAGTAGAAGGGCAGGATCATCTCCTTTGACCTGCTGGTCAAGCTCCTTTGATGCAGCCCAGGATACGGTTGGCTTTCTGGGCTGTGAGCACACACTGCCTGCTCCTGTTCATTTTCTCATGAAATCCTCTACTGTGAGGTTGGTGAGCAGGTTGCTCTGAGATGTTGTGGATGCCCCATCCTTGGACTTGTTCTAGGCCAGGTTGGACAGGGCTTTGAGCAATGTAGTGAAGTGGAAGGTGTCACCACCCATGGCAGGGAGGTTGGAACTACATGATCTTTAAAGTCTTTTCCAACCTTAACCATTCTGTGATTTATGACTTTATGATCTCGATGTTAGGTCTGCAGCAACTTTTAACTGATTAAATGTATTGACTTTTAAAACAAATTTGTGCTAGACCACTCTTTTTTCTTCCTTCATTCTAGAACAGTGTATTTTTAACCCTATATATCTATATTTAAGGTAAATATAATTTATCTTATAACTTCTTGTATTGGACGTAGGTGGCAAGGTTTTGGTAACTGTGGGAGCTGCAGGGGTGGCCTCTGTGAGCAGAAGCCAGGACCTGTCCATGTCAGACACAGGTTGTTCCAGCCAGCTTCAAAATGGACTCTATGCAGGACACAGCTGAGACTCACAGAGGAATTTGTGGTGTTTCCTGGAGAATATATTTCAAAAACTGTAAAATCACTGCCCAGCACTGAAGTAGGGGAAAGTGTGAGAAACAATCCTTCAAAAACCAAAGTTAGAGAAGGAGGAGGAGGTGCTCCAGGCACTGGGGCAAAGATTCCCCTGCTGCCTATGGAAGACATGACAGTGAAACAGATATCCAACTACAGCCTGTAGGAAACCCATAGAGCAGCAAGTGGGCACTCCCTGAAGGAAGCCTGGGAGATCCCACGTTTGATTAGAGAAGAACTTTACCATGAAGGATTGCAGCTCATGGTGATGATTCACACTGGAGTAGAGAAGAAGTCTGAGGAGAAAAAAGTAGCTGAGAGGAACTGTTATGGACTGACTGTAGCCCTCAGCAACCCCTCTGTGCTGAACAAAGGAAAGGGAGAAAGAATGTGTTGATTTAACTTGCCTTTATTTCTCACCATCAAACTCTGTTTTTAACTAGTAATGAATTTAACTAATTTTCCAAAAGTAAAGCGTGTTTTGCCCAAGATGTTAATTTGTAAGTGACCTCCCTATCTTTATCTCACCCCATGAGCTTTTCTATTTTATTTTTCCACAATGCCTGATGAGGAGGAGGGTGAGAGTGGCAGGGTGCACATCTGGCAACCTGCCAAGGTCAACCTACAACAGTTACAAAATATATTAAGCAGGTATCTCTCAAATGCCATATAGAGTATTTAAAATCCAAATGTCAACACTTTCTACAGAAATATTATCTTTCTCTGCTTTATCATTCTTAAAGGGTTTCTAGAGAAATTCACAAAAAGTGTAATGCTGTTGGACCCAACCTATCATCTAAACAGCATTAATGCCATTCATTCTTTGTTTTCTAAAGCTTTCCCAGTGAATCCATGGGTGCTGGCAGTAGTTGGGGCATGGTAGAAGGGAGTCACAAGATGTGAGCAGTCTCCTGTGGACTGTAGTGTATGCTCACTAGGACCTGAGTGTCACTATAATCCAATGTTTCCTGGGTCAACTTAAATAACCACCCGCCACTTTAGTTCTTGTTCAGTCAATCTATATTTATACTACTTTTATAATCTGATTCAAGGCCAGAGGTGATCTTAAAATCTCTCCCATTCCAGTCTAAAATAAAATACCTGGGAAATCTTTGCCTACAATCCTTTCAGAGAGTAGTCCATGGCAATAATCAAGCTTAAGGGGTGCTGAGAATGCCTTTAAAATAATGTCTAAAGGAGGGTGATAGAGCTGTCCTTTCGTTATTAACAGTAGTCTTTCTTCAGTCCTTGGTCTTTGTTTGGTGCAGATGTGAATATCCAAGTTGTCTAACAAACAAAAGACTATTCCAAAGCAGCAAGCATCTGGAATATCTTTAGCATTGCAGCTAAAGGTGAACAGATGCCACCTAAGAATATGGTGGTAATGTGCTTTGTGGAAAAAGCCAGCATGGATGCAGTCACTCCATACATGTATTTAAAGGCAGCCTATATTTATGGAAGATCTCTGCAAAGCCTAGCAGAGAACACAAATCTCTCCTGAGACTTTTAATACTCTATGCATTTTTATAATAAAGAATTACATGCCCAGAATTTTTGAAAGAATATAATCTTCTATGTAAGGGAAATGGTATCTCAGCAAATTTATACTTTTTCACCCTCGTTAAATTCTGTGGACTTTGCCATAAGATTCGATCTATGAGAAGGAGCTCTGCATTGAGATAATAAATGGAAGAATAACCTTAGAATATCTTCAGCTACTAGCCATATATTCAGATACATATGTATATAAAATCCATGTCCTTGATACTATAGCAGCACCACCAGATCTGATAACCTTGATTGTTTGTATCTCTTACAAGAAATAATAACTTTCAGTTGTGAAGAAACTGGTACCTGCAATAGCATATCAGCAGCATTATGATGGCTCACTAGGCAGTTTGAAAAAGCTTCAGGTTTCTCATTTCATCAAGTTGCTGCCACCAATTGATCAGCACCACTTTCACCTTCTCAGAATTGAATTTTTTAAATTCTATATTCTGCCAAGGGTTGCAGTGATGGGACAGATTGCTGACTGCGTCTTGTTTGTGTTTGTTCTGGAAGATGGATCACTATGACTGATTACAACGTGGAAAGGGTAAACAAGAGGTCTACACTGCTTACAGAAAAAAAGCCATCATTTTATCGCTATCAGTTACAGAGAAAATTATTAAGGAACCGGGAAAAGTAAAAAATAGATTTTATTTCCAAAGTTTTCAAATGTAATTTTGTGGGGATAAAATACTATACAGCAATGCAGCATCTATGAATACTTGATTTACCATTCTGGAGCAGAGATGCCAAACAAAAAAATAAAAATCTTTCTGGAGTTATTTTGGCTCTTTTGAAGCTGAATTCTTCTAAAGCTTGTGAAAGCTCTTTTTCTTTTCCTTGCTAATGGTGATATACATGATGTGGATGTTATATTATTGGTTTAAATTCAACCCTTCTGCTTTACGATTCTCTTAATAAGGAGAAAAATAGTGAGTTTAAAAACTCTGTATTATTCCCACTGAAGACTTTATTTCCTGGGATTTTTGCTTTCTTTGACAAAATGCATAATTTTTTTCTCTGATTAAATGTTTTATTATTTTGCTGACTGTTAAAAGTATGCCTTCATTGTACAAATATGTGCATCATATTGCCACTTCTATGCTTACTTTATAGTCCACAGGTGCCCTTAAGGTAACTGCAGTCCTAGGGTTTTAATTTTGTTCCTTTTGGTTCTGAAAAACAGAATGAAAATAGGGATAATGTAATCAAGCATATGTTCTCTTCACTGAAAGTGGTGACCGGCACAGTCAGGTAGAGGAAAGAATCAGAATGCTGACAGACTGACCTGAGAAGCCAGCAGAGAAGGGGTGGGACTGGGATGTCCCTGCACAGTGGCAGTGGAAGAGCAAGCGCTGAAGTGGCAGAAACACAGCACCAGCAGGAAGGCAGGCAGAGGGTGAGGATCAGCAACACGAGTTGAAAGGGCATTGTGCTGTCAGTCTCTGTCCATGTTGCAGTGTTGTCCAACATCTGTAATCATTCACACATCCAGGGTACAAGCAGCTGAATTAATTCCCTTTAACATGGTACCTGGACACAGAGATTCCTCATATAAATGCAGGTTTGATGTGTTGTGCTAAAAAATACAGCTGAACAACCTTCTGAGTTAACACTTTATAGTCTCATCAGCATTCGGCACCTTAGCATGAGCTCAGAATAGATGAAAACCAAACAGAGGAACAAAGAGGTTTAGAAGAGTAGATAAAAGGATAGCAATGAAAGTAAAAACATGGCACTTAATGTGCTCAGGGAAAGGCAGAGGGCAGTGGCAAAGCCTGAAGCTCTGTACTCATGGGATCTTCCTTCCAGTGCTGCATGTGTTACAGATGAGCATATAATGTGGACATCAATTTTTTATTGATAATGGATGAACACAGATGCCTTTGTCTCTGATATCTGAAGTGATATAATCATGCTGTAATAGGTATAACACAGCTTTTTTGAAAATTTGTGTTTCTTCCCTGTTTAAAGAATTTTTGGAAATGGGGTGTCATAATATAACTGGAATTTGGTTACTTTATTTGAACATAACCGAGTAACTGGCCAAGAAATTAAAGTGTAGCAAAATGTGTACTTAAGTATGATGACTGCCACTCACAAATCTGACCCGTGGAAGATATGGATCTCGCTTATCTGAAATTTGGCAGAAGCATGCCAAGAAGAGGAAACTGCTCTATAAATGAATGGTGGTTTTTTGGAGAAGGTTTTGTGTATCATATTTTATGGAAGGAAAGGTCACATTTAAAGACCTTTTTAATTGTTTTTTTTAATTGAATTTGGTAGTTAAATAGATTGAGTTTCTATAAAAGTAGAAGATGAGGAAAACCACTTGCCTTTTATAGGTCAAAAGGTTCTGTGTGACTCTATAATGTGCCTGACAGTGTGATCAGAGGTTTAGTTTGGAGACTGGTTTTCTACTCTGAACTGATTTAGCAGCTCTCAGAGTCTGGCTTTCTATTGTGTTTATCTCTTAAAAAAATCCCACAAAGGATAGTTCTAAATTTTATTTTTTTTTTTATTTCTCCCCTCTAAAATCTCAGCCATTATTTTTTCTCTTTTGAGTCTTTAAGGACTTAATGATTTCTAACAGTGTTGACACTGAAACTTTCAAAAATTTAGACCTGTATGCTCCTTAAGGAGAAAACCTGGCACCTCTGAAAATGTTGGCTAGGTTGCAAGGATCAAATACTGAAATTTAATAAATGCCAAAAATGTTTCTTTGTGGTAACTTGAGTCTTATGTGTACCGATTAATGATTCAGTCACCTGAATATATCACAAATGAGTCTGGCATGTCCTGACTTTAACCTAACTCATCTTGGTGCTGTTAGAGAAAATATTATGTGTTTGTGCAGATACACTTCAAATCTCCAACACAGCTAAGTCTCAATTTAGCCCCATATACTGAATAGAACAAGGCCAGGACTGAGCCTGAGGGGAAATGGCACAATCTGGCTTATGTCCACATGGCTGAATTATCTTCCCTGCCAAAACAGAGTGCCTTGCAAATATTTTCTTCTGGGCTGGTCGTTGAATTGGGTTATCTCCAATAACCAGGGATTCCAAGAACAATCAGGATTGCCTTTGTCAGTGCAAACTGGTACAGACTAAAACTTTTACAGGAAACAAATTATTAAACAGCATGGATGATCATGTACCATTGTAAAAAACTAAAGCACAATTTTTTTTATTAGTGTAAGTATAGCTTTTGTGACCAGGAGTGGACAATCCCATCCAGCCTTGCTATTCTCTCCATCTCCCAGTCACAGAAATGTGCTGTTGCTGCTTTTATTCTTTTAGAAGAGCCAAACTATTTAGGCTCAGCTTCTACTACTGTATTACACTTTTCCCAGGAAAAGAAGACAGAAAGGAAATAATGTCTTCATATTTCAAATCACAACTAAACTAGAATAAAATTCATGGGACAAAGAAAAGGCATAGCTTTACCATGAGGCCTTTTTCACTGCAAAACTGGAAAAGCCTACTACAATGAACGAAAGGGTCAGAGCTTCTGAAATGAAGGTCACTAAAACTGTGTATAGCACAGGTTAACTAAGAATCTAATTCTTTGATTAATATAACAATATTGCATTCCCTCATGAGTCAGTATTAGGACCTTGTTCTGGGTTTAGCAGTAGCAGTCAGTTTTTCTCCTTCTTGGTAGCTGGTGCAGCGCTGTTTTGACTTCAGCCTGGGAACAGTGCTGATAAAACCGATGTTTTCAGCTGTTGCTAAGTAAAGTTTACCCTAACCAAGGACTTTGTGAGGCTCATGCTCTGCCAGGGAAGAGGGGAAGCTGGGAGGAAGAAGAGACAGGACACCTGACCCAAGCTAGCCAAAGAGGTATTCCATACCACAGCACATCATGCCCGGGGGGGTAACTGGGAGTTACCCGGAAGGACGGGGGCTTCTGGGTTGGACTCGTTTCTCAGCAGGTGGTATTGTATTCTCTTCCCTTGTTATTTTCTCTTATCATTGTTGTCACTCTTGGTAGCGGTGGTGATTTGTGTTGTTCTTTGGTTGCTGGACTGTTCTTGTCTCAACCCTTGCAAGTTGCACTCTTTCAATTCTCCTCCCCATCCCTTTGGGAGCGGGGAAGGGGAGAGCCCCCGGGGGGTGGGGGGGGGGCTGGCCTCGATTGCTTCCAGCCCAGCACTACTCACTGGGAGTGACTGAACAAGCTGTCCGGCTAGGGTTTAAACCACGGCAGACCTGCACTGTTCAACATCTTTGTCAACGACATGGACAGTGGGATTGAGTGGACTTTCATCAAGTGTGGTAACAGCACCAAGATGTGTGGTATGGTCAACACGTTGGAGGGAAGGGATGCCATCCAGAGAGATAGGCTTGAGAGGTGAGCTAGTGCAAACCTCATGAATTTCAGGAAGGCCAAGTGCAAGGTCCTGCACCCAGGTCAGGACAATGCCAAGCACAAATAGAGGCTGGGCAAAAAATTGTTTGAGAGAAGTCCAGAGGAGAAAGACTTGCAGGGTTTGGCTGATGAGAAGCTCTACATGACCTGGCTGTGTGTACTTCCAGCCCAGAAAACCAACCATATGCAGGGCTGCATTAATAGGAGCATGACCAGCAAGTCAAGGGAGGTGATTTGCCCCTTCTACTCTGCTCTCATGAGACATCACCTGGAGTACTGTGTTCAGCTCTGCATCCCTCAACATAAGAAGGATGTGAGCCTGCTGGAGAAAGTCCAGAGAAGGGCCATAAAAAGGCTGGAGCACCTCTCCTATAAGAGGGCTTGTTCAGCTTGGAAAATAAAATGCTCATGAGACCTTATTGAAGCTTTCCAGTACATAAAGGGGAACTACAACAAAGCTGGAGAGGGATTCTTATAAGAGTAAGTAGCAATAGGACAAAGGGTAATTAAACTGAAAAAGGATAGATTTATATTAGATATAAAGTTCTTTACTGTAAGGGTGTTGAGGCACTGGAACAGGTTGCCTAGTGACCTTGTGAATGTCCTGTCCCTGGAATTTTTCAAGATCAGGTTGAATGGGGCTTCGAGCAACCTGTTCTATGGAAGGTGTCCCTGTCCATGGCAGGGAATTGACACTAGATGACCTTTAAGGTCCCTTCCAAACTTAACCATTCTATGTTTCTGTTAAATGCATGCTTAAATGATGATGTCTCAAAATACTGTAAGCTTTGTTTCTTATCTTCAAAGAATGTGAGGCCTGAAGAATGTGACAAAGCATTTCTCTGAGGTTTGCTTTACATTTTACCTCACAGTGTTCACACCTTGTGCTGTGCCAGTGTGTGCTACAAATACTTGTAAACATCCATAACATGCAATCGGTATGCCTTTCTGTGCAAACTTTTCTGCCGTTTCTCTGAAGTCTTGTCTCACATTTTTATCCTGTGGTAGTAATCTACAGGTCATCCTGTGGTTCTTTGACTGATGGCCCATCCAGCCCGTTTTCTGCTTAGGGGTTTCTCACTGCAGTCTGTCTCATTCTCCCACTCCAGACCTCTGCCTTTGTCTCTTGCCTTTCCTCAGCTACTTCTACCACGTTTGCTAGTCACAGCCCCAATGTCCAATCAATTCCAATATTTCTTTCCTTCTGTTGTAATTTCTTTTCCATGCAGTTAGAGCTTTCCTTCTCACTCAGTCCTAGCTCCTGTGCTCCCACCTTCAGCAAACTTCATGTTCCAATCTGTTTTTCTCCCACACATGGAATTCCTGCCCTCTAGACTTCTCTTTCAAATTATTAAGTAAGTGGTCACTAGGAGTACAGGAAAGACAGGGATCCAGACCCATACTCAAAGAGCTTGAAGAACTTCCTGCAAAGCTATTCAGTGCTTTTTGCTTTCAGTGGTCTACTGTTAAGTGTGTTTTCTATGGATGATCCGTGTCTGTGCTTCTGTTGAGCACTAGAAAGACTGTCACAGTGGAAAGAAACTCAAACATTCTGAACAAGAAGAGCTGTTATGCTCAAGTTAAGTCTTACATATTGCAATTGTTTAGATATTTATGAAGTGAGCAAATTAAGGCTGTTTTTCACAAGTTCAAGAAAAAACATTCACAAGAACAGCCATACCATCAAAAGAAAGGGTTGCAAACCCATTAGCACTAATTTCTCTCATGAAGATTTTTTTTTTTTTTTAATTTTACCTTATTATCTGAAATAAAGGAACTTTTGGCTGGAAAAATAAATAAGAAAAATCATTTAAAAATATTAACAGACATCATGTAACTAAACCTATATTTCAGTACTATGCAAACTAACCAAATCCCACCACTTTCTCCAAACACTTCCCTCATGCATTACGCAATGCTTCATCTGAGTTCCTTGCAAGTTATTATGGACTTACTTACTTTTAATAAACCTTTCAGTCTAGGAGAAACAAAGAAGGAAGATGAAGTAGCTTTTCTTTTTCATCTCAGTGACTACTTGTTTTACATAAATTAGTCATCCTAGTCACTTTCTTCCAGTACTTTGTTTCATTAATTGTCAATAAGATTTAAGGTTATAGAAGGGGACATGAACAAAATGAAAAGCTATTAGAAAAAGAAGACAACTAGAGTGGCAGAGCAGCAAAATGATCTGACCTAAAATATTGAGAAGTGCCATCAACTTAGAGGCTATGTGTTAGCAGTGAGGAGAAGCAAGACACGCCAACCCAATATGGGTGATAAGCAAGCTTCTACTTTATTCATGGCGCATATCGCTTATATCCGCCTGGTGTTAGCCACGCCTACTAGTCACAACAGTAGTGGTTAGTTTTACACGGCTTCCTTTACATTCTCCTCCCACATCCGGTTTCCAGTTACATGTGAGGCCTACACCTTGCTTTGCTCGCGCAAGGCCTCTAAGGATCCATGGCCTTGCTCTTGGAGCCATTCTGCAACAATTCCCCCTTTTTTCTTTTGTGCGAGCAAAACATTGTGGGTCATTCTGTTCACTTGTTTCATTACACAACTATAAGCAAGTCTAACAACTACAATGATTAAAATAACAATGATACATAAGTGCAATCCTTCAAATAGCAGTGTTTTAAGCCAACCTGTAATGCCCCATGAGGACAACCATTTAGTGATCCCTAGGTCATTGCTCACTTTCAATTGCTGGGTAAACTGAGCCAGGGTTTTCAGCTGTGCGTGTATCGAATTAGAACGATCAGAAAGATTCATACAACACATTCCATCAAACTCTTCACATCCATGTCCCTGTGCCAACAGCAAAAAAGTCTATAGCGGCTGTGTTCTGCAGTGTTGCATGTCTCACAGAGTCAACATCAAACAACAAATCAGAAATTGCCTTCGATGTAGCATTTGTCTGCTTAGCAAGCCAGCAACCCAGCTAGTTTAACTGGCCCAAGGCCCCGGCCGAAGCTACACCTGGCGCGAGAAAAGAAGCTGCTATAATAGTGTCAGGTGACCAAAACTTTACATCAGATCTACAGTTAGCAGTAAAGCTATGTACAAAGCCTTTTAAGCACCTTAAATGGTGCTGTCGAGACATATCCAGAATCATTGAGGTGTTGGGGGTCAACAGTGTCAGTCTTCCAATGGAACAAGGTCCCCCTTTTATTTTGGAGGGAATACCAGGCCAGGCTCGATCGCCACAAATCAGGAACACTCCACTGGGCAACTTCAGGGGATGATTGGTAGATCGGGAAGTGTTGTCTGAAGCATACTTGCACCACACGCTGGCATTCCTGTGAACTAAAAGACTAGAATTTACATTTGTCGCGGTACCATTTACCTTGGCTTGGGCGCTTGTCCAACTAAATGTCACACAGGCATCCATTCGCACGGCCCCTAATAACTCTCTCTTGAGGCTCGTTTGGGGCAATAGGCAAATAGGGTACCCAAGCGTCCCAATTATCTGTTGTGCTGTTGAGGTCGGTAGCACTACATACAGGTATGGTGGACAGGCAGGGCCAGTCTTCTATAGGAACACCAACTAAACAGGTTGAAAACGGGTTGCCAGGGGAAGATAAGGTGAGGCAAATGGTGTTCTGTCCCGTAAGATTAGCCACTGTCACCCACACGCTGGTCTTGGGCTGCGGAGGCAGATAACTGGCAGTTTCTGGAGTCTTCATTACTATCAGGAGCAGCAGGGGAAGAGAAAGACACTGTTTTAGTCCACTTTACGGGGACCCATTGTGTACCTGTGGATGTAAGCACACACATATAACCTCGCCCCATATACTTCACTTCTGCCGGGCCCTGCCGCAGGCCCGTGCAGGGATCACGGTACATGACCATCATGGGTGCCTTAGACTCTGATGCCGCGACTCAGCCATGCACTTGAGCAGGGGGAGAGTCCTTATCTGCAAAACCACACAAGTAATTTAAAACAAACAATGCCTTGGACAGTCTTTCTTGCACATTGTGGATGTCACTGAACTTTTCAAGGTACCGTTTCAGCGTCTGATTGGCCCGCTCAACTATTGCCTGTCCCATTGGTGAATGGGGAATGCCGGTCACATGTTTGACTCCCCATTGTTGACAAAATTGGTGCATTCTCTCACCTACATAGGCAGGCCCATTGTCTGTTTTTTTTTGCTGAGGTACTCCCATAATGGCAAAGCAGCTAGTTAGATGCCGTACTACATGGGAACCCTTTTCTCCTGTCTGGGCTGTAGCCCATAGGATTCTGCTATATGTGTCAATTGTGACGTGCACATACTTTAGGCGCCCAAACTGCTGCACGTGTGTGACATCCATCTGCCGCAATTCACAACGGCCCAAGCCCCGAGGGTTCACCCCAATCCCCAGTGCTGGTCCATGATGGCTACAGATGGGGCAGGCCCTAACAATGCCTCTCGCTTCTTCCATTGTAATCTTAAATTGGCAGAATAGTCCCTTGGCATTCTGGTGAAAAGTGTTGTGGGCCTCCCTGGCCTTTACGAAGTCGCTCAGAGGTGCAGCAATGGAAACTAATTGATCTGCTCTATCATTGCCTTCCCCCAACCCCTGTGACCATTTATGACTCCGTATATGGATGATGGCATAAGCACACTCCCGCTGGTGAATGGCTGCCTGCAGCTGACGCAGCAGGTCAAACACCTGCCGGTTTTGACACTCTCTGAGTCGAGCATCCTCAATGCGCTGAACCACACCTGTGACATACATAGAATCAGAGATTACATTTAGTTCTGTGTGATGCCACTTCAGAAAGGTCCAGACGACCGCTGCCAGTTCTAAGGTTTGCAGTGAGTCCTCTACTTCCGTGGCCAATATCTGCTGGTGCCATTTCTCATCCTGCATCCAGGTTGCCGCGGCACGCCGACACTTCTTTCCAGCGTCTGTAAAAACCGTTACTGCATTGGCCAGCAGATGCTCACTCCTTTTTGGTATCTTGATCCATTCTTGCTGGCTGATCCAGCGCAGGGTGGTGGATTGCAGCTGTTCTACCTTGAGCTCCACATCCTGAGACAGCAAGCTGGCTTGTAACGCCTGTGAATGCTGGAGATACCACTCAAGATCCCACCGTTTTATCGGCAAGTAGATCGTTCCAGGTTCCTGGGCCGTTAGTTGTAACACCCTCATACGACCCTTTTGAACCAACTCTGCTAAATTTTCAATTTTCTGTTGAATAGTAGTTTTGGGTCGGATAGCGGTAAAAAGCCATTCCAATATCTTCACCTCGTCCCCCTTTTTCTTTTTGCACTGTGTCAGTGCACCCAAAAGTTGCTAAGGGCCTTGTAGTATTGTAAGATCTATGGGAAGGTCTGGGTCCCGATGGTCAACCCATTGCTGTACGATTTGTGTGCTAATGCGCTGAATGGTCAGCCGCTCTTCCGATGTGGGTTGCACCGGCCGTGCTGGGTCGGTACCTTGCAAAAGGGGTCTCAAGGCGTCAATGTCATCATTTGAAATGCCCACAACGGGACGTAGCCATTGGATATCTCCAAGTAAGCGCTGCGTGTCATGCAAGGTTGATATTTGGATGTGAAGTCGCAGTTTTTGCGGTCATGATTGGCCCTCAGTAATATGCCAGCCTAAATATTTCCAAGGAGGGCCGCGCTGATTTTTTCAGCCACGATAACGAGTCCTTGCTTGCTCAGTTGCTGCTCCAGTAGTGTCTCTTGGTCCGTAGTGAAGGGTTGATTTGGGGCGAATAAAATATTGTCCATATAGGCATAAATTAATGTTCCTGGCCATATTCAGCGAAGGGGCTGGAGCGCATTGGCCACAAACAGTTGACACAGGGCAGGGCTATTTTTCATGCCCTGTGGCAATACAGTCCATTCAAAGTGGCAAAAAGGTGCTGCTTTATTTGGCATTGGCAAGGTAAAGGCAAATCATGCGGTGTCTACTGGATGCAGCTTAATTGTGAAAAAGCAGTCTTTGAGATCAATAATCAGCAGGTGCCAACCCTCAGGGAGCATAGCAGGGTTGGGAAATCCTGGCTGCAAGGCACCCATTGCTTGTATCTGTGCACTGACAGCTCTCAAATCCTGTAGCAATCTATATTTTCCTGATTTCTTTTTAATGACAAAAATCGGCGTATTCCAAGGGCTCATAGAAGGTCGTAGATGTCCCTGCTGTAGTTGTTCCTGCACTAAAATTTGCGTTTGCTCTAGACTTTCCTTTTTCAGCAGCCACTGCTCGACCCACACTGGGGTGTTAGTAGCCCATGTGAGCTGGATTGGGAAAGTCCATTGTGCAGCGACCGCTCCTAAAAATGTTGGTTAGCACAAGTCCCAGCTGGTCTAACACATCTCCGCTGATGAGGGCATGGAGCCCACTCAGCAATGGCATGATGGTTGCATAGATGGAGGCAACCTGACCATCGACAGCCACCTGTACTAAGTCAGAGCTGCGTTGCACAGAAGCAGTACCACCAACGCCTTCAACCCCACCGAAGGCAGGGTGGCACGGCCACCACTGTGGCCACTTGTCAGTGTTTATTATGGTGATGTCAGCTCCAGTGTCCAGTAATGCTGGTAGGTTTAGGCGCTGATTCCCTCGAGACCATGTGGAGTCAACTACGGGTCTGGTGGTCATTGGGACAGTTAGCATAATAAGGCCTCCCGTGGAGCCAAATCCTTGAGACCCATGCTTGGCCAGTGGGCCAATATCTTGCATTGCAGCAGTTAATTGTGGCAAGGGGACAAGCTGGGCAATTTTACTCCCCTCAGGGATATGAATCAGAGGAAATGACGTTTGAGTTACAATGCAAATTTCTCCAGTAAAGTCTGCATCAATAAGTCCAGGTAAAATAAACAGACCCTTCAGTCCACTGGAGGATCGCCCAAGCAGCAACGCTTCATGGGCCTGTCCATTGATTATTAGTGGTCCCTGTACACCGGTGGGGATCTTAACACGGCCATTGATCAATGAGGGTCACATCTATTGCGGTTACCAGGTGCAAGCCGAGGCTCCCTCTTGTGGTGGGCCGTAGGCCGGCTGCGGGCAGCAGCTCCCGGCTGGTGATGTCGCGGTTGGCACTGGCCACTGGGCGGCGGCCTGAACGGGGCCCGAAATTGTTATCTGCGCGCGGCGGCCATTCGCGCTCCTCTGTCCGTTTCCCGAACAGTTGCAGGCTTCTGTGCTGTGGTTGTCTCGCTGACAATTAGAGCGCCACACAGTCTTTCTGCAGTTTCGCTTGAAATGTCTTCCGCCACATCGGAAACAACGAAGCGTCTTCCATTCACGTCTTAGTTGGGCCGGCACTGTATTGTTGGACCGGAGAGGACCCAGCGCTGCAAAAGCCTGTACCTGTGCCTGAGCTGCCTCCTTCTGTGCCTGAGCTGCCTCCTTCTGTGCCTGAGCTATCTCTTTTCCCATCGCTTTGACAGTTTCTACAAGTAGTGCCTGAGCTCCTGCGGGCACCCTGCTCATGTGTTCTAACATAAGTTCTATGGTGGCATCTGCGGGTAGGGTAACTAAGATACCTTTTGTGTAGGCATTGCTATTTTCTATGACACACTGGCGCAACAACAGACCCCTCATATAATCTGAAGTATCCGCTGTGCTGATGGCTGTGGTTGGTCTATCCACAAAATCAGCAAATAGCTCATCTTTCCCTTGTTTAATGGACATGTACAAGGGGGTGGGGGGTGCCGGGCGCACCCTCTGAATGTCTTCCCGGGCAGTACACATGGATTCCAGGCAAACATCTGGCCCCATTTGCACTTGAATGTCTATGGTAGCAAACCGCCCAGTTCCCATCAGTTGTTCTGTTGTGACACCAAACAGCGGGTCACTTTGACCTCTGGGCAGATTTGATGATCTATCACAGAGCTGCTGCTAATGTGCCTGCCACAATAACTGCTGCGTTTGTGTCATGATCATCCTAATTATTCCCTTAATGTCTTCAGGGCATAAAATTGTACCACTTCATATATAACCTAACATCTGTTTAGTGGGCTCACCATGCAATCCTGACTCGTTCACCGTACTCCGTAACTGAGTTAAAAATTTCCAATCTAGGGCATAATGGGTTCCCTGTACTCCTCCCAGTCCATCTGGTTCATACCGGACTGGAAAGGCTCACAGGTCCTCCAAATCTTCCGCTAGGGCATAATCTCTATTTTCTACTGTGTGCTTCAAAATGGCACCCCAATCGATCCGGCGCCGAGGCACCACCCTCTTCCTTTCAGCTTCCTCGACATTCATCGTGCCTATCCCTTCTAGTATACTTTCTCTGTCCTTTTCAAAGACCCTACTTTCGGAATCCCTCTGCTTTTCGGAACTCAACTGGGGTGGTGGGGGAGCAGGGAGTTGCACCTCCTCTGCTGCACCTTCAGATGAAGAAGGAGGGGGAGAAAAGGAAAGGAGGGGGGAAAAACCCTGTGCTCCAAGCACAGGGAGCGCCCCGCGAGTTGGGGAACGACTGTTCCTAGTTTCAACTGACCGGGGACGTCTGTTCCTAGTTTCTCTGTTGCTACAGTGGCAATTTTCTTTTCCGCCTTATTTTTTTTTTATACAATTTATTACTTCTCTCCAAGGCTTACCAAGTTTCCTTGCTGTTTTATCATCATCAAGCATTGAGTCAAATAACTCATCACCAAACTTTCGCCACTCACTCTCCTCAAAAACTGTATTAGGATCTACAAAAAATCCCTTAGCCTTCCCTACAGCCACTAGACCCGCTAGCTGCTTTAGAGTATCAGGCTTAATTCCCTGCTTTTCTAAAAAGCACTGTAATAAATCAAGGGCTAACTCTCAGTCCATTTTCATGGCCGGCCTTTTCCGGATCGTCCTCTTCTGGATCGTCCTGTGACCTCGGTCTCCGGATCGTCCAGTACTGAATAGTCCTCCCGATGCAGCTGTATCTGGCGGACTCCTTTTGGTCAGTCCAAGCACCCAGGTCAGTCACGCCACCACAGCAGCACTGCCCACACTCCCCGGCTGCTGCCACCTGTGCCGCTCACACACCATTCTGGGTCCCTGTTACCCAGGGCCCTGTTATGCGGGTCCCCGTTATCCGGGGCCCTGTATTCCGTGTGCCTGTTCGGGTGCCATTTGTTAGCAGCGAGGAGAAGTGTCGTGGTTTAAACCCAGTCAGGTAATTCGTTCACTCACTCCCCCCCTTTTTCTTGCCCTCCCCCTGCTCCTGGAGGGACGGAGAGGAGAATCGAAAAGAATGCAACTCCCACGGGTTGAGATAAGAACAGTTTAGTAACTAAGGTATAACACAGACCACTACTGCTACCACCAATGATAATAATGAAAAAGGAAATGACAAGGAAAGAGAATACAACACCTCAGCACCAGCTGACCGATAACTCGCCCCCCAAGCCCGACCAAGCTCCGACCGATACCTCCTCCAACCCTGCAGTCTCCCAGCCCTTCCGGCTAACTCCCAGTTACATCCTGGGCATGACGTGCTGTGGTATGGAATACCTCTTTGGTCAGTTTGGGTCAGGTGTCTCGTCTCTGCTTCCTCCCAGCTTCCCCTCCTCCCTGGCAGAGCATGAGCCTCACAAAGTCCTTGGCCAAACCAAAACATCACTATCAGTTCTGTTCCCAGGCCGAAAGTCAAAACACAGCACTGCACCAGCTACCAAGAAGAAGAAACATGACTGCTACTGCTGAACCCAGGACAAGAAGCAAGACACGCCAACCCAATTTGGGTGATAAGCAAGCTTCTACTTTATTTGTGGTGCACATCGCTTATATCCGCCTGGTGTTAGCCACGCCTACTAGTCACAACAGTATTGGTTAGTTCTACACAGCTTCCTTTACATTCTCCTCCCACATCCGGTTTCCGGTTACCTGTGAGGCCTACACTTTGCTTTGCTCGCACAAGGCCTCTAAGGATCCATGGCCTTGCTCTTGGAGCTATTCTGCAACAGCTATGGTTTGAATACTTTTCTCCAATTAGAAAAGAAACATTGCTTCATCCTG
Source organism: Pezoporus wallicus (assembly GCF_028554395.1). Classification (NCBI taxonomy): domain Eukaryota; kingdom Metazoa; phylum Chordata; class Aves; order Psittaciformes; family Psittacidae; genus Pezoporus; species Pezoporus wallicus. Next base: position 114,950 of record NW_026636605.1, on the reverse strand, counting down.
TAAGGAACAGTGATTATCACATTGATTTCAGCTACAGGCTTCATATTTTCTTTAGGGGCAATAGGATTCAGTTACTGCTAAGATTATATATCGATCTATATATACATATAAATATATATAAGCATATTTACATATATAAAAACACAAGATAAGGAGATTTTGTTGATTGCAGCAATTGTTTTCATTTTGATTGTGACTCTGCAGTATGACCCCTAAACTGTATTTTTCCTCAATTTGAATATAAATATATTACTAGTTTCCTGGCTTAAGAATCTCTTGGACTTAATTTTATGAAGTTCAACTACATAAAGTGCACATTTCACCATCAAAGCTGATTTTAAGTGTCACTATTTTTTCCATCTTAATTGACTTTTTTTTCTCTTTGTAAAATCGAGAATTTAAAATTAAGAAATAAAATATTTCCCATAGTAAAAAAAAATCCCAACCAGCTAATGCTATCAGGGATTTCTAAATATGATAATATCTTAGTAAAGTTATTTGAAAGCCTTTGCAGTGTCAGTTCCTATTTGCATATCAGTCTAAGTTAAATAACTTGCAAAATGCTAATTTTGAACTGAAGGACGAGCAAACAATGAAATTCATTCTGTTATTATTAGCAGACTTCACAGCTATCAAATAAAATATAACTTGATATTCCAAGAAACAGGCCTTCAAAAAGGTGTGCAGGGAGTTATGCAAACAAATCTTTTTATGTAAACGTGACTTGAACACGTAACTTCCCAAGAGGGATCTATGAAAGGTACCCCTCATCATCTGTAAATGTGATTGAGTCAAAATTATACCCCGGAAGAATGAAAATACTTTTTTGTTATGTTAATGAAATACTTGCAGCTTTACCAGTTTGTTTTTAATTACTAATGCATCAAAATAAGAAAAACATAGTAAAAATGAAGGAAGGAAGCAGTTATTTTAGTGAGGACAATAGAAAGAAGGTGATCAGAGGGCTGTACCGTGTATCTTATGAAGAGAGGCCAACAGAGCTGGGTTTGTTCAGCCTAGAGGAGAGAAGGCTCCAGGGACACCCTATAGCAGCTTTCTAGTACCTAAAGGGGCCCTTTCTAGAAGGGCATGTAGTGATAGGGATAGGGGTAATGGCTTTAAAGTGAAAGAGGATAGATTTAGATTAGATATTTGGAGGAAATTATTTAGTGTGAGGGTAGTGAAGCACTGGAACAGGTTGTCCAGAGAATTTCTGGCTGCCCTATCTGTGGAATTGTTCTGAGCCAGGTTGGATGGGGCTTTGAGCAACCTGGTCTAGCGGAAGGTGCCCCTGCCCATGGCAAGGGGGTTGGAACTAGATGATCTTTGGGGTCTCCTCCAACCCTAACCATTCTATGATTCTATGATTCATAACTATCTAAAAGGTGATAACCTCTATATAACTATTCTTGAAAATGCCTTATTATGGTAAGTTAGCATGAGCTGGTGTTGGTTTTGCTCTGTATGAAACAATCTTTTAAATTTAAAGTGCAGTTGGCCTGGAATTTAATATAAGTAAAATAAAATAAAGTTTCTCAATGGATGTGATAAAGTGAATGATGACATTATTATCTGTCACAAATATACATTCAATTCTTATTTAAGTTTTCTACAGGCTGTGAAATATCATGCAGGCTAATAAATAAAACTTTGGAGATCAAGAGTAAAATAAATAACTACATAAAATGGCTATGCTTCATTGTTCATGTGACTGATTTTTCTGAATTGAAATATCAGGAGATTAAACCCTTTATTTAGAATGTGCATCACTTAATTAAATTTGTACTGTATTGTAGAATGAAAGCCCATCATTGTTCTATTGGTAGATGTTGTATTTAAGTTATAAGCAAGATATAAAACATTAGAACTTTCTGGTTTAAATGGACTGTCATCTTGAAAGCCTCAGACCCCCTTTTCACTGAAAAGTAGTAAAAATTGCTGTATGGTAACTGCCAGCAACAAATGTGCATAGACCCACGTTATATTTATGTTTATGTCCCTGAATACACTAAAAATTACAGTTGAAAAGCATTTTAAACTGTATCTCTGAATATCAGCAAAAGCAGTCTGAATTGATTCTGGGAAAAAAAAGCAATTTGATTTAATAACGCACCTTACGTATTACTGAAAGTTATATGGTAGGTCCATCACCATATATATAGATCCAGTTTAAGTTGGTATTAATTTTCAAGAAAGTATAATCTCGTTTAAATTCAACTGAAAGCAGTATCTTCCTTAATTTCTGAATCTTTTTGTGTGAGACACCCTTATATATGTGTCATTTTATCTTCTCAGTTATTGCCATTATTTATCACATTGCCTGATGACAAAACACCATGTAATAATGACTTGTACAGACTGATGTGAGCTACTATCCAACATCAAGAATATGCTAGACAAGATTAAGCAGTTTATTTTTCTAATTTAGTAGGTGGTTGCACTTATTGCTTTGCAAAAGTATTTTTGTTATCGTGCTGCTCATGTTTAAGTCCTCGCTATAGCGGAACTGTTTTCAGTGGAGCTGCTATAAAGGAGAAAAGGATATTACATGCTGGATAATATCCAGTAACTGAACCAAGCTACCAAAGCCGTCATTCTTTCATTCTTTGAAATTTGTATTGAGTCACTGAAAAACATAATCATCTATATCCTGAAATAGCCCATGTCTGTTGCTTCATAGAAAGCCATTTTTCACAAAGAAAAATATTACATCTAATTGCAGTGCTACTGCAGGTGAAAAGATTATTTTTTAGACTACCTATTTTGTGGTAATGCTAGGAAAGGATCTTGTCAAAATCACATCACCAAAAAAAGAAGAAATAAATTAAAAATTTGTGGCTTCTTTTTCAGCTGATTTCCCTTCCATTTCATATGTTAAATGATCTTGGAAAAGTTCAATATTTCAATTAGTACTTGCTTAGAAGTAGCATTTGTTGAACTTTGCTAATTAAATAGTATTTTGCATTAAATAATAATTTTAAAGCTAAAATTGTGAGAAATAGTTCTAAATGTCAGCCAAATGGGCTTATCTGTATGTAAACTCATGACCTTAAGCTAAGTCATTCCATTAACTGTTTTTGCTGTCTTTCATGTTGTTTCATATAAATTCATGCCTTCAGTATGGAAAAGAAGTACCCAAAGCAACATGAGGTCATTTTCTGTTATTTTTATGTTGTTTATTTTGAAGCTATCTTTAAAAAAGCTCAAGTACTCTGCATATATTCTAAATATCCAAAAGTCATAGAGAAACAATTCTGAAGAACTTGCTCTTACAACTCTTTACTATGATGCCATATATTATTTTCCAGATAGCAAATTTATTTCATGAGTTTCAGGCTATATTTGGAAAATATTGGGACGCAAATTGTTTTTCATGTATGCTGACACAGATTTTTTGAGAATTTATCATATTTTCTATGCAATTAATGTATGTCTTGATGTTTAAATATCTGCATTAATGAAAAGATCAGAACTAAAATATGCTGCAATACACCTTCTGTCATTAATAATCTCTATTTAGCACTCTGGTTAAAGTCATTATTTCGATCTGATAAACATAACAACTTCATATCTATGAATTAATTCCTGTTTTTTTTTTTATAAGTTGAGACACATCTGAGTCCACTGTCCTTTCTGCTCTTTTTCACTTTCCATTCCATGCATCCTTGAAAGATTTTCTTCCTGTTGTGGAAGACCCCCACCCAGTTGCTGTGTCACTCCCTTTCTCCACAGTGCAAGAGAAGAAAATAAGATGAAAATGTTCCCAGGCTGAGATAAGGACAAAGATGTGGCTTAACAGTTACCATCACTGGCAAAACAAGCATGATTTAGGGAAAGTAATTTTATTTATTCCCAACTAAAAATGGAGTAGGATAGTAACACCGACAAAATTAAAATCAATTCACTTCCCCTCCATTCTCCACAATCTGACCATTTTTCTCCATAGCCAGTTAACAGTTTACTAAACTGGTTTTTTTTTTGTTTGCTTTGGACTAGCTACCGAAATACTCAGATTGTTATTATAAATATAAAACATCATAGGATCCTTTCATCGGGATCTAGATATTCTGCAGTCTGGGGAATTCCATGATAAATAGGCTATAATGCCATTCTTCACTAGCCTTTGGCTATTTCATTATTTATTTAAAGGTTACCTAATTTCAGCAACAGAGGTTTATGTGCAAGAATAACCTAAATAAAATTCTCCTGGATTAAAATGCAACATGGATTTTAAGTCCGTCAAGAAAGAATATCTTTGAACTTCTCTCCAGTGACTTTCTTATTACAGTTTACTTGAATTCTGGAAAAATTTAAGCCTAATTTTCCCTATGAAGCATTAACAGGATGGGTGCTTTCTGTTTAATCACTGAAATACTCAATCACAAGGCTTACACATGATTTGTGCCTCATGGACAACTCATGCACTCTATTTCTTCTCTTCCGTCCCAGCCCACTAGACAATAACTCTGTTAAATTAATCAGTGCCATATGAAGCATTCCTAAAAACATTTTTCAATATTTAGAGAAACTTAATATTAAATATAGCCAGGTGGTAATAATGCACAAAATTAGAGTACATAGGAAATAAAACTCTATGTACAATGATGAAAGTAATACACTGATATATCATGATATACAATTAAAATTATGCATAATTTCTGTTATGTACATTTTATGAGTTGTGGGTAAATTATATGTAATCCACATGTGTGTAAATATTTAATTACGTTTTCTTATTTTTCCAAGCAAGAAGGTGACATGCTTGCAGATTCACATATTGTCCTGGGTTCAGCAGTAGCAGTCATGTTTTTCCTTTGTGGTAGCTGGTGCAGTGCTGTGTTTTGACTTCCAGCCTGGGAACAGTGTTGGTGAAGCCAATGTTTTTGGTTGTTGCTAAGTGATGTTTACCCTGAGTAAGGACTTTGTGAGGCTCATGCTCTGCCAGGGAGGAGGGGAAGCTGTGAGGAAGCAGAGATGGGGCGCCTGACCCGGGCTCTTGCCGTATTGTGGGAAAGCATCGGAGATGGAAGGCAGCTGTATGGAGTCCTGGACGACAAGTTGCAGAAACTGCTGCAGGAGAGGGTGAATCGAATCAGTTTGCCGAGGTGAAAGCCATCCAGCTGGCCTTGGACATTGCTGAACGAGAAAAGTGGCCAGTACTTTATCTCTATACTGACTCATGGATGGTGGCAAATGCCCTGTGGGGGTGGTTGAAGCAATGGAAGCAGAGCAACTGGCAACACAGAGGTAAACCCATCTGGGCTGCTGCACTGTGGAAAGATATTGCTGCCCGGGTGCAGAACCTGGTGGTGAAGGTACGTCATGTAGATGCCCATGTACCCAAGAGTCGGGCCACTGAGGAACACAAGAACAACCAACAAGTGGATAAAGCGGCTAAGATTGAAGTGGCTCAGATGGACTTAGATTGGCAACATAAAGGTGAATTATTTTTGGCCCGGTGGGCCCATGACACTTCAGGCCATCAGGGCAGAGATGCAACATATAGATGGACCCATGATCAAGGGGTGGACTTAACAATGGACACTATTGCCCAGGTTATGCATGAGTGTGAAACATGTGCTGCAATTAAACAAGCCAAGCGGTTAAAGCCTCTTTGGTATGGAGGACGATGGTTGAAGTATAAATATGGGGAGGCCTGGCAGATTGACTATATCACACTGCCACCAACCCGCCAAGGCAAGCGCCATGTGCTTACCATGGTGGAAGCAACCACTGGATGGCTGGAAACATACGCTGTGCCCCATGCCACTGCCTGGAACACTATCCTGGGCCTTGAGAAACAGATTTTGTGGCGACACGGCACCCCAGAGAGAATTGAGTCAGACAATGGGACTCATTTCCAGAATAACCTTATAGATATTTGGGCCAAAGAGCATGGCATTGAGTGGGTATATCACATCCCCTACCATGCACCAGCCTCTGGGAAAATCGAACGGTACAATGGGCTGTTAAAAACTACACTGAGAGCAATGGGTGGGGGAGCTTTCAAGCATTGGGATACACACTTACCAAAGGCCACCTGGTTGGTCAACACCAGAGGATCTGCCAACAGGGCTGGCCCATCCCAGTCAGAACTTTTACATATTGTAGAGGGGGACAAAGTTCCCGTGGTGCATATGAAGAATTTGCTGGGGAAGACAGTCTGGGTTATTCCTGCTTCAGGTAAAGGCAAACCCACTCGTGGGATTGCTTTTGCTCAGGTACCTGGATATACTTGGTGGGTAATGCGGGAAGATGGGAAAGTCCGATGTATACCTCAAGGGGATTTGATTTTAGGGGAAAACAGCCAGTGAACTCCATTGTATGCTGTTGCCTGCTGTGTAATACATTTATAGCCCATCAACTAGATGTCTCCAGGTCACCAGCGACTGGCCCTGACTTCCCTCCAGCCATCATCCCAACAGAGAATGAACTTTGAACATCATGGACCGAATGGACTCAGCAGCATTATAGGGATTGGTCCATGCACTAAGAAAATGATCTTTTCCTCTTGGTCTGTATGTATATGGATGTATATATGTGGGAGAGCGATGGTGTATTGAAAATGTGGGATCTGAGCACGACGTGAATGGTATGGAATAAGGGGTGGATAATGTCCTGGGTTCAGCAGTAGCAGTCATGTTTTTCCTTTGTTTTAGCTGGTGCAGTGCTGTGTTTTGACTTCCAGCCTGGGAACAGTGTTGGTGAAGCCGATGTTTTCAGTTGTTGCTAAGTGATGTTTACCCTGAGCAAGGACTTCGTGAGGCTCATGCTCTGCCAGGGAGGAGGGGAAGCTGTGAGGAAGCAGAGATGGGGCGCCTGACCCGGGCTAGCCAGGGAGGTATTCCATACCACGGCACGTCACGCCCGGGGTGGGGGGGTAACTGGGAGTTACCCGGAAGGACACGGGCTTCCGGGTGGGACTCGTTTTCTTGGCCGGTGGTATCGTATTCTCTTCCCTTGTTATTTTCCCTTATCATTGTTGTAGTTGATAGTAGCGGTGGTGATTTGTGTTGTACATTGGTTGCTGGACTGTTCTTGTCTCAACCCGTAGGAGTTGCACTCTCTCGATCCTCCTCCCTGTTCCTCCAGGAGTGGGGAAGGGGAGAGCCCCGGTGGGGGGGGGGGCGGGGGGCCTCGATTGCTGTCAGCTCGGCACCACTCACTGGGAGTGAGTGAACAAGTCGCCTGACTGGGTTTAAGCCATGACACATATGCTTTCACATTGTTATGTCTCTGGGAAGCTAAAGAAAATGGGATCTCTCTCACACTGTTTCTCACATTCATGTAACACTACTAAACCATATTACACTGCTGCATGCAGAATTTCTCTTTAGGGAAAGGACAAAGTGGAGTAAACCATAACCAAAAAATAGTGGTGACACTGCCTAATGCCCCTCTCTGAGAAAGTTGAGTACCACAGTGTTGAGAATGGTATAAACAATTTATAAATAATTATACCTAAAGTATGTGAATGTGTTGTGACAGTGCTGAGATGCCCACTGAGGTGTGCTGTATATAATATTAAACTAACAGTTTTCAGATCTGGGTGACTGCACGTATTTTCCTCTCTTTGGTGAGCCAGGGGTTAAATCCTTTGTGTCTTTGATAATGCTTATATCGTCAGGCACCAATGTATATTGATTTTTTTTATGTAAATGTGTGTATCAGGATTTAGGTTGTATTTGGACAGAACTACAGTAAAAACTATGCTCATCTCAGGTATGCATCTAATTTTTACTTAAACCTGTCAGTCTTTCTAAGTGAAGGAGTTAGATAAAGCATTATTTGCTGTATATTAAGAAAACAAATCTTTCCTAGAGATGAAAATAGCAGTGCAAATCAAAAAGAGGGAAAGTGAGAATGATTAATATAAACTTCTACGTTCTAAATTATCCTCCTTCAGGCACCTATTTCCTGTTTTGTGTGCAAGCCTCAGGTTTCTTTGAAAATCCTGGTCCTGCTATTTTATGGAGTTAGCATTTTAAGCCTGTGGTGGTATTGGTGGCAAACCTGTGGCAAGCTTTAAAAATCTTTGCAACACTTTGAGCATTGCTGTCACAGCTGTCTAATCTAATTAGATGTTAAACTCTTCAGGGCAAGGACTGCACTTAACCATGCACCCAATAAAATGAGATTTCCAATCTTGGCTTGGGTTCACAGACAATGTTATAATAAAAGTGATTAAGAGTTGTACAAGCTTTAAATAATGCTGATGACATGGTTTTGATGACATCCCCAGGGAGATTATTCATCACAGTCTAATGAGATCATTAGGAGGAAAAGTTTTCTGCTTCAGTATACAGCCAACATAATTTTGGCTGAATCAATGCGAAGTCCAAAGTGGCTGTAAACCATAATGGTTCTGTTGTGGCGACTGTGAGGTAAGAAGATTCATGAAGGAAGCTGGATCTTGTGACTTAAGTAAATATTCCAGTTAACTGAAGAACAAAAGAAGGACAGATGTGGAGATGGAGTATGTTAAATAGATCGATAAATAAAGATCAGGCTCTAAGCCTCAGAAAAAAACCAAACCTTACAAAAGTATATTTGAGAGTAATACCCTGTCATGCATAATTTTGACTTCTCACCTGAATAGGTCACTGAAGCTGATAACCATAATCTAAGAGATATATCCTGAAAAATTGTTATGCAAGTGTTCCCAGCAATGGTCATTGTTGAGTGATGGTTTTCCCTGTGAGTCAGTATTGAACCTTGGCTCAGGGAGCGGAAGATACAGAAATGGTACAGGTAACTTCACATAGATAAAATTATAAAAGTAATTGATCTCTTATGCTCATTGAAAATGTTTATTGCTATTTGTATACTCTGCCCAAAGCAAAGTTTGGGTTTTTTATTCACAATTTACACTGCTGATTTCATTAATATGATAGACATCACTGTTTTACTCTGCTAAATTATAGATGTATTTTATCACAGAGGTAAAATGACTAGGTGGCAAAAGTGGTTGTACATGAAGGATTGTTTTTCTGCTTTATTGGTCATTAACAATTCACATATTTTTTTTTTTTTTTTCCCAGAAAGGCTTAGCAAAATGTAAAGTTCAGTGATGGGGATATCAAGTTTAATTTTAATGGGAATAAGAACCAGTGGAATGAAGTCTTTGGTCTGAATGTAATAATTTATTTTTTTTAAATAGGAATTCTCTTTGAATGCCTGAGTGATGATTGTGGAGCTGGGCCTGATGTTTATCTAAAAAACAAAAATAAATTCAAGATAATATACAATGGTACTTAAAATAAATTATAAGATAGTCAGAAAGAAAAAGATATTCAATTTCATATGTTTGTCAGATTGTGAACATTAAGTTTAATTACTTCAATTTTCCTTCTAATGTTTAGATTATGGAGATAGACGTACTAAAACTGCCTAGATTGGGAAGTAGTATTTTTTTCAATTTGGATGTCTTTAAACATAATTATGAAAACCAATCTGAGTGATTTTAAAGCAAGAAATCACAGAAAAATACATTCTTGTTTTATGGAAAAAAACATCGCATATATTAAAAGTATGTAGTATTCAGAATTACTTTTGTTTTCTTTCAGTGATATAACTTGATTCCTGAAAGGAACCAAAGTTCACAGGACTGATTTGGTAGCATGTGAGGTGTTGCCTTTTCACACACAGAACGATAACTACTTGCAGTCAGAATGACCTTTCTTTTAGAAATGAAAATCCAGGCAATGCTATAGTAAGCTCTCTTGTCTTTTCTGCAATGTTGAATCTAATGTGCACCTGCCTGGTACCCTGTGTGATTGCAGCTCCATGGTAGAGTCATTACTCTTTAACAAGCAGAGTGATTGATATGAACAGAAGTTGGAAATAAGAGAAAAAGCACAGTATCTATAGGAATTCTTATTTGATCATAATTGAATTAATTATAAAACAAAACCTAATAAATATATCCAGACCTTTTGGGCTCAAGAACTGTGATAACAATCTTGCATGAATATTGAGATTGTGTAAAAACTGTCTGAAAACAGTTACAGTTTTTTTCAGAAATGGAAATAGGACTATTTCACACAAATGAAGGAACAGCCAAAAGAGTCCAGTAAAATAAAGATTTTTAGTTTAAGTCTTCTGTGCCAGATATAACTTAGTCTTGATTATTTTTATATTGATGTTCAAGATTTTAATTTCTGGTATTGAGAAAATAACTACAAAGGCATAGTAATTTCCTTTGTATAATTGAATTGGGTTTCACTAATAGAGTTTTACTACATTAACACTTTTCTGTGATGTTTATATGAATGCTTTTCACATAATGGATACAAACACTACAAAAGTGTATACCAATTATATTTTTTAATTATTTACCTAAGTCATAGAATCATAGAATACTTGGGGTTGGAAAGGACCTTAAGATCATCTAGTTCCAACCCCCCTACCATGGGCAGGGATGCCCCACCCTAGACCATGTTGCCCAAGGCTCTGTCCAACCTGTCTTTGAACACTGCCAGGGATGGAGGATTCACCGCTTCTTTGGGCAGACCATTCCTATGCCTCACCATCCTCACAGAAAGAACTTCCTCCTTATATCTAACCTGGATTTCCCCCATTTTAGTTGGCTTTCTGAGCTGCAAGCGCATGCTGCTGGCTCATGTTCAGTTTTTCATTAACCAGCACCCTCAAGCGCATCTCCACAGGGCTACTCTGAATCAATTCTCCACCCAATCTGTAGCTGTGCTGGGGATTGCACTGAACCAGGTGTAGGACCTTGCACTTTGCAATGTTGAACTTCATGAGGTTGGAACTGGCACACCTCACAAGTGTGTCAAGGTCCCTCTGGATGGCATTCCTTTCCTCCAGCGTATCAGCCGAACCACACAGCTAGGTGTCATTGGCAAACTTGCTGAAGGCGCACTCAATCCCACTGTCCGTGTTGCTGACACAGATGGTAAACAAGACCGGTCCCAACACCAATCCCTGAGGGACATCACTCATTACTCGTCTACAGCTGGACATTGAGCCGCTGACCACAAATCTTTGCGTGTGGCCATCCAGCCAGTTCTTTATCCACAAAGCAGTCCATCCAGCAAACTTCTGTCTCTCTAGAGATAAGGATGTCAAGAAAGACACTGTCATGCACTTTGGACAAGTCCAGGTAGATGACGTTAACTGCTTTGCCCCAGTCTGTCAGTTCTGCAGCCCCATCATAGAAGGCCACCAAATTGGTCAGGCAGGATTCCCCTTACTGAAGTCATGTTGGCTGTCCCCAAGCACTTTGCTGCTTTTTCCATGTGCCTTAGCATGCCTCCCAGGAGAATCTGCTCTAAGATTTTGCCAGGTAAAGAGGTGAGACTGACTGGTCTGTAATTCCCCGGGTCATTCATTTTCCCCTTCTTGAAAATGGGGGTTATATTACCTTTTTTCCAGTCGGGAACTTCACCCAACTGCCATGATTTTTCAAATATGATGGACAGTGTCTTAGCAACTTCATTTGCCAGCTCCTTCAGGACCCGTGGATGGATTTCATCAGGTTCCATGGACTTCAGGTTCTTAAGATGATCTCAAACCTGATCCACTCCTACAGTGGTCCTAAGGTCTTCATTCTCACAGTCCCTTCATCTGCCTTCCAAGAGTTCCAAGAGCGGTGTGGTCAGAGCATTTGCCAGTGAAGGGAAAGAAGTCATTGAGAACCTCAGCCTTCTCCAAATCCAGGGTAGCCAGTTCTCCTGATAGCTTCCGGAGAGGGCCCACATTTTCCTTAGACTTTCTTTTGGTGGCAACATGCCTATAGAAGCCCTTCCTGTTACCAATGACATTCCTGGCCAGACTCAATTTTATCTGGGTCTTTGCTTTCCTAACCTGGTCCTTAGCTTCCCGGACAACATCCCTGTATTCTTGCCAGGCCAGCTGTCCTTGCTTCCACCTTCTATAATCTTCCTTTTTGTTTTCTAAGTATTCTCAGCAGTTCCTTATCCATCCAGGAAGGTCTCCTGGCCTTTCTGCTGCATTTCCTTCTAATCAGGTTGCAACAGTTCTGCGCTTGAAGCAAGTGATCCTTAAATATCAACCAACAGTCTTGGGCCCCCCTGCCCTCTAGGGCTTTATCCCATAGAACTTTACTAAGCAGGTTCCTGAAGAGGCCAGATTCTGCTCTCTTAAAGTCCAGGGCAGTGAGCTTGCTGCATGCCCTTCTCACTGTCCTAAGGATCTTGAACTTGACTATCCCATGATCTCTGAAGCCAAGGCTGCCCTGGAGGATCACATTCTCAACCAGCTCCTCCCTGTTGGTGAGCACAAGGTCAAATATGGCACCTCTCCTTGACATCTCCTCTATTACTTCCAAGAGGAAGCTGTCTTCCACACAGCTGTCTCTCCTATCTGTCTATTCTGCAGAATGTAAATTGCATCTATGACCATTCCTATTCATAAGAAAAATATTTGAGATGGATATGTTAAAGATAAAATTGAAACTGACCCATTTTACTTTTATCAGAGCTAGCTTCTGTGACAGACATTTCATTTGAAAAATCACATATGAAATAGATTGCGCTGTTTTAAGTGCTGAACATGATATTATATGGCATGAAATATCTGTTTGATCAGTTCAGGGCAGCCATCCTGATTAGATTAGATATTAGGAAAAAATTCTTAGTACAGGAACACCTTGCCCAGAGAAGCTGTGGCTGCCCTATGCCCAGCAGTGTTGGATGGGGCTTTGAGCAACCTGGTCTCGTGGAAGGTGTCCCTGCCCATGGCTGGGGGGTTGGGATTAGATGGTCATTGAGGACCCTTCCAACCCAAACCATTCTATGATTCCTTTTTAAACTTACTAGAAGTTAATAAAACCACCAAATATTGTCAGTTCATATGACAGAAGGGAATCCTTTGTCTGAACACAATTGATTTTGGTGCCTTCCTTTTGAGTACCTGAGAAAATATATCCACTAAATAATAGTGTATATTTTGAGATTATTTGTTTTTCTCACCCTGAAGTTCATTTGTTTTTCTTTGAATTAAACGATGGATACAGTAAGTGAAACACACTCAAACATAAAAGAGCTGTTCATGAACTTTATACAGAAGTTTAACTTCAACTTTTATAAACCTTTTCAATTTATCATTTAAAGTTTTACAATGGAGTTTACTCCTGACCATATGGAAAAAACGTTATGAACTATTTATAACTAAAAAGCTAGCTTGGTCATAAAAACCCAAGCTGAATAAATGTTGTGTTGAGAGTCAAATTCTTCCTCAATATTAAAGTCATAGTTCAGCTAGCTGTTAATTTTCATATTCAGTGATTCTTTCACATTTTTTGTAGCAGCATTTTCAGGACAGATTTTAAAGAAATATTGTTTTGAAGGGTTCTGAGTGCTCTAAGAAATATATATATATAATCACACCATTTATTTTTCTGTCTCTATATCTTACATGACACAAAAATATAGAGAAATATAATATTAAATGTTTACTTAATTACATCCAAACTGAGAACTGTAAGTCCAAGTAATACAAGGTGAATGCTATGTTTAGAAAAACTTCAGTTAAAATGAAGAACTAAATAAGATGGCCAGGCAACTAAGTTACCGTGTTGATTTTACTCTCTATAGATGTATTACAAAACCCTTTCGTAGGATTAAGGCATTATGGTGTATTAGCAGATTAAGCCGATAGTTAGAAAACTATTCTTTTTTCCTTTGGATCTCTTAAGTGAAGAAAAGTAAGACACCAGGTTTAGCAATATCCAAATCTGAGAGAATGACCTAACAGCTCAAGAAAGGGATCTTAGCCAACAGTCATAACCCACTGAGGATCCAATACAGTTGCAAATGTGTGCAGTCATTTATGCATTATACTGTCATGCAAGAAATCCAGTGAGTTTTCATATGGCCAAGATTAAATCATGAATTTGTTTTGTCTTAACCTTTAGTTAGAGGTTTGTGATTTTACAAGACCGTTATCAAATCAGTCTAGGGAAAAACAGCTCTAATATATTTGTACATTACATTTATGCATTTATCTGAAATATTTGCTGTCCACAGCCTATATCAGATGAAAGTAAATTTTCAGGTTGTTTCTTTTTAAATGGTACTTGATATTAAAAACATTTTTTTACAGTTTATCCATTTTTTCACTATCTTGAGGGAGAGATCATTCCTTAAAGTGATACTACAAAGAAAGCCTTTGGAAAGAAATTGCCTTTATCGTTTTTTATTAAACACCAAAATGAAGAATTATTTTAGAGGTTCTTTCACCTGTTTCCTTGAATGATCCTTTTGACCACTATCCCTCAGTTTCTCCCTCATGTTCCTTACAAAGCTGTGAAAAAGATTTTATTGATAGTTTTCACATTCCTCCCTATATGTCTTCTGCCCTCACTTTTCACAGTTTTATTGCTGACTTGCCAGAATCTGTGTTCTTTTTTACGTTATTTGGGAATGGTTTCCGCTTTTAGAAAAAAAAGTTATCATACTTCTAACCACCTCCTTTATTCTTTTATGCAACTATGCAGGCTTTTACTTTGTCCCTTTACTTTTTTCCTGAAATTCTAATATGGTGTATCTGAAAATATTCTCTCACACTTTTAAGCATTTTAGACATTCTGCTGCTTGTAATTTTGCCTGTATAGCATTCATATATTTAACTAAGTTCCCTTTCTCAATTAAATATGAATGCAGTTACTGCCTGAGGTAGTACTAAGTCATAATTGTCTCATCTTACTACAAATGTTGACTTGTCTGTATAACTCTCCAATTCTAAAACAGATTCAAAATTAAATAGAGTACCTAAATTGTAAATTCTTTGCAATAAAAATAGCACAGAGTCAGTTTATTTTATATGTATGAAAATGTTGATGTGTATGTTATTTATCTATTTATTTTTATTAAAGTGATTCATCAGAGAAGGCAAAGGCAAGAGCGGGAACTAAAGGGAAGGGAAGAGAAGGGAATGGAAGGGCAGATTAAGGAGAAAGAGGAAAAGGAGAAGGAAAAGGCCATGCTGAGGTTCCTTATTTCTTCAAAGGAGAATCTGTTTTTTGTATTTTGAATCACTTTGATGTTCCCAAACATTTATCATTTATTGCTTGTATTGCTCATTGTCTTTTTCTGGGAAGGTGTTTATCCTAGTAAGAAAAGTCAGGAAAAAATGTTGGAGGAAGCTGCACAGTTCTTTTTTGCCTACATATACAAACTTGCTGAAAGAACTATGGCTCACCAATGTCCTTGCTTAGCATCCCTTGCTCAGGACAGTGAGCTCGGGGACAGATGTGAATCTTTGCCTGTCTCCCCATACCAACTCAGCTTTTTCTGTGTACTCTTCTTTCTGACAGACTAATAAACAGCAAAACCCATTTTGCACAGCTTGACTTACAGAGAACTTCCATTACCTATTCTTGCTTGTACGCTGCCCTAATTCTCAGAAAACATCAGAGAAAATTACTAATGCACAGAAGGTGGCACCCATCCAGTTATTCTGGAGGGAACTGATAGACACACTACCTGTTAAAAGATCAGCTCTGTAGCAGTTGCTTCAATTTAAGAATATAGTCACAACATGTGGGAAGAATCCTGAATCAGAAATTACTAATTTCAGAGCTATTACTACGAATCATGCTGTCACCTCAATGAAGGAATTGCCATTCTAGTGCTGCTCTCAGCATGCAGAAACAAAGTGGACTGTATTAATTTAGAAAAAAATACCCTTTGCAGAGTGTGATTTTCACATATATCATAGACCAATAGGTGCCACCATTGCACTGTGACAGTCACAGAAATTCTGAAAGAATAAATAACAGCAACTGCTTTGATTTATAGTTCAGAAAATACATTTTCTGGAAAAAAAAAAGGGCAGGTTGTTTTGGGGTTGGATTTTAGTTCCCCCCCCCCCCCCTTGGAAAAAGCAGTTTTGGGGATGTAATTTGATTGCTGGGCTTCTTATTCCTTTTGCTCCTTCTTTCTTATTCCTCCTCCCTTTGATTCACTCTAGCCAGAATGTTGCAACCTTGACATTTCTTTGTAATTATTAGAAGCCTTTGACCACAAGTATCCAAATGAATTAAGCCTTAGTAAACTGTGTGGATAAGCTTTTATGTCATGTTACTGCTGAGCAAAAATTACCACAGAATGACTTCATCTGATTAATTTCTCATTCCTTTGGTGACCTAAATAGGGCTGCTATCACAGTTCTTTATTGAATCTTCATATACAGAAGTCACACCAGATATACAGCTGCAAATTACAGGGTACCATGGAAAATTCTATTGAGAACAGGTTTTTTTGTTTGTTTGTTTGTTTGTTTGTTTGTTTTGGAATTCCTTTGTTCCCTAATGAATGGAAGTATGTTTTTTAGATGTATTACTAACTTCTCCCATACTTAGGTATGTTTCAAAGCCTGAGTACTATTGTTTACTAGGTAAAAATTGAAGAAAACAACACATTTCACAGTTAGATATTCTGGAAACTAATTACTGATCCACTTAGATCTATGTGTGCACGATCCATTTAGATCATAGTACAATGTAAAGTGTATTATATTAGATGTCATTTGTTTTCCTATTTATAGGCAACTGTAATATTGTGCCACTGAGAAATGGTAGATATACAAATACTTGCAAAGCCAATTTAGGTGATAATAAGGGAAGTTTCCTATACTGTCCAACTTACTTGTAACCACAATTTGCTCCAAGATGAGGAGCAAATTGTATATAAGTATCTTTTCAGTTCTTATCTTGCTGCTGTGACTTCTAAATGAGTAAGCAATATTGAAGGTTTGTGTGTAATTGAGATGGGTGTAGAAAATGTGATAAAGCAACTTCATTTTGTAGTGATTATCAAATCATTTGCAAGTAGTAAATAAATATCAGGATGTGACCTGGATTGAACAAAACAATATAAAGATGAAAGAGTTGCCCTAGTTTCTTCAGTTATTTAGTCTTATCTAATGCATGACTATTTTATTTCTTTTACTTAATCCTGTAATCTATCCTTAATATATTAGTTAGAATACTCACTCAATCACTTTCCCATTCCATATGTATCTAGAGATCTTAATTCTTTCCCATTAAAACAATGGGGTTTTCTATCATTCTCATAAACCATTGGAGGAGGAAGTAAATCAGATCCAGAAAGGTCCATGTCTTAGTGAATTGAGTCCATTGTGGTAAGGAGTGCTAGGGGTGACCATAAAAATATACTTCTCTGGCTGAAAGCAGCCCAGAACCAGGACTTGCACAGTTCAGTGCAGCACAATATCTGAACCGCTATGTATGATTTATGAAACATAGTTTATTAACCAAAGTACATTTTTGCTAACACAGATTAAATCTCTGCCATATCCAAACTAGTCATTGCATATGTCGCTTTTTTGGTTTTGTTTTTGTTTTTTTTTTTTTGTTTGGGTTTTTTTGGGGTTCTTTCTTCAGTAAGTTTATGCTAGCTGAGGCACTGGAATGGGTTGCCCAAGAATGTTGTGAATGCTCCATTCCCGTCAGTGTTCAAGACCTTGCTGGACAGACCCTTGCGTGACATGGTTTAGTGCGAGATGTCCCTGCCCATGGCAGGGTGGTTGGAACTAAATGATCTTAAGGTCCTTTCCATCCCTAACTATTCTATGATTCTATGATGTATCGCTGTATTGATTTCCCTACAGAAGGCGACTTGGAAATATCTGCAACAGTAAATGAATTAGGGTGAGGGAGCATGCTGACACACAATTATTGTTGCCATTTGCTCAACTACAAATTGGCATTTTTTTGGCTTTTGTCAACAGTGCTCTCCCAGGCAGTACCCAGCTGCAGCCTGTGGGTTAACTCAGAAGGAGGGTATGGAACCCGAGACGGAGGTATCCAATTCCAAAGAGAATGAAACCTTAAGGATTTCAACACTAACAGTCAAGCTTCTTATAAAACACCTTAGTGCTAGTGACGTTTTTTGATTTCATATAAAATGTTTCACGAGTTACAAACCTGCCTTTCTTTCTGTCAGCTAACATTTTCACTAAAAGTATTTGTAGCTTTTTTCCCACAGAGCTGATGAGCTTTCAGACTTTACAGCTGCCAGTCAGCTCTTACATCATGAAAGGCAGGAGCACAATCTCAGTAAATGATAGAAAAGCACAATATTGATGCAAAAGACAAGTTTAGAGGAAAAGAGGAGTCCAACAGGAAGGGCAGGAGTGAGAGTTTCATCGTACATTTCATGTATCAGACTGTCAGTTCTCTGTGTAGTTGACTAGATATCTCACTCCAGGATAAGGGTGAATAATGGAAGACCCTAAGCATACCAAAATACTTATTCTGGTCTGCTCTTAAGTCTGTGTTCTGACCTAGCAAACCAATAACATTGCTTGCATCTTGCATGCTCCCCTTATTGCCCAGCCTTTCCTTCTTGACTTTCACACGCATAACCATCTGCTTTTTCTGAAATATCAACACTTTAGAAAAGTGTTACAGGGATTTGCTTTATCTTAAGCAGTTGAATGTTTTTCCTATTAATTCCCTATCTGTGTGTGTGTCTGTCTCTCTTTTTATTTGGACCAATTTCAGGAAACATTTGAGCAAATGTTCCCTGTCATCAACAATATTTAATCTTATGTCTAAACCAGCATGCATTTGTAGGTTTAGATGAATAGAGATTAATTAATCCTTTAACCTAAACAAAATAATTAAAGATTTATGTTGTGTCTGTGTGGTCCAGAATAGAATCTATCCTGCTTGTCCAGTAAAGTTCTTGGTAACCTGAATGTTTATTATACTGGTATTCAACATCATACTTCCTGTAAAGCTTCCTTGCATTTAACTTCCAAGTAAAGTTGAATAGGACCACTCCAAGTGCGGATGGTCCCATTGAAAACCAAGCATTTGAACACATGGCAAAGTCTTATAGAATATTAAGTAAACTCAGGCACTTTCATATTAATAGGACATCAGGACACTGAGAGTTGAATGACTGGTATTAGGACACTTGTTTTCAAAGGAATCTGGGAGAAACTAAACGAATCAGTAAGAATCAAGGAGATGCTCAAAGTGTAGCATCCCTCTCTTTCACTATATAGATGAGATGTTTCTTCATGTGTGAAAAGCTCTGCAAGGATTTTTTGCATAAGGATGCATTTGTGGTTGTGTTTTCTTCTGGAGCTCTCACCCAGTCTTTAGCCCAAGCTCAAATGAACTTCACTTCTCTTTTTAGCTCCACTGATATTGTACAGCAGTACCACAGCACAGCAAAGCATCCTGGCAGCCAGTGTCCTGCTAACAGGCTGCTGAACCAGAATAACTATTCCCAGAGATGGCTTGCGTCATCTCCCCATATAAATTTTCAAACTCTGCCAGAAATAGGTGATTTTATATGTTTCATAGCCCTGTACTGCACTAAGTATTCATTAAACTTAAGAGACACGCTAACGTTCAGATGTGGCAAGCATTTTCAATTTACATTTTCACTAACAAACTTTGTTGAGTTGAGGAGTTTTTCTTCCTTCTGTTCCAGTACTTAACGTTGCTGATGCAGCACCTACAATTCTTCATGTGAAGCCACTTTCATGTCTATTTCAGGTATTCAATACTTTGCAGTCTCAGCCCAACTCTAAATGAGAGAATTTTACTTTATTTTTTCTTTCGCTTATTCTTTTTGAGCTATGCAATTAGTTTTGTGAAAGACTCGGTTCCTTAGGCTGAATATTATTCTAGAAGCAGTGTCTAATCAATAAAGACTTTGTTTGGCATTTCATATAGAGATTTCACTGATTCACTTTTCCCAGTAGAGGTGCAAAAAAATACTCTAATAAATTATGTCCCCAGAAACAAGAGCAGATAATTACCTTATGTCCAATTCTTACCACTTACAGGAGGACACCATGACCAACACTGGAAACTGCTACCAACAATTAAAAATTAAAACTTCATAGTTCAAGGTGATAAGGATTCATAATTTTGGATCCTTATAACATTCATATATTAAATAAACTGGGCTTAGAGAGGCAGAGGCATACATTAAAAGAAGATTTTATCTGTTTTCAGCAAACATTACATCAGCAGAGTCAGATTAATAAATCTTGTAAAAAGTTACTATAAAGCATAAAAGTCTTAGAGATAGATATATCTTCCTATATTCCTTAACATACCTTTGCCATGGAGGCAGCTAAATAAAACAATCAAGGCTGCAGCTATTCCTCTGTAATTAAAATTTGTACGCACTGTGAAAATTACAGACCAGTAACAGTAATGAACAATTTTGCAATGAGAAGTTGCTTGGCATAGCTGAAACATAGAGCTCCCAAGCCTTTTACTAAATCAGATCATGAGTCAAAGACAGTCCAGGTGGCATTTTTCATAGCTAGGATTGTGTGTACACCAGCAGTGGAAAATCCAGTCTGGCATGAGCTCAGATATCTCAGGCAATCTGCTTGAAGCAAACAGAGTAGAGTCAAAATGTTTTGACTAAGTTTTTTGGTCCTAAAAAAAAAATAATTCAAAAAGTTGAAGAAATTCTAATTATATATTTATTATGTTTTCCTATAGTAATAATTATTTTTGAGAAACTGAGACCCCAGATTTTAAGCTATGCAAACATAATTAAAGAGAAAATATAAGACTATTATGCCACCAGTTCCATTGAGCCAGTAAATTGCGTTAATAAATGAGGGCTTATTTTGAAGTGTTCATGTTCAGTCTAGCAGTTTATTTTGCTGCAACTAACACTCATAGCAAAACATGGAGTGCCTTCACAACATGGGTAAATTCCAGGAACTGTGATTTGACTAGGAAAAAAGGGAAGGATAAGTTCTAATTGTGAAAAGACTGGTATCTTTCTGTAAGATGGCTAAGCAGGTATTTACATCTGGAGGGAGGAAAGAATGCATCATACTGTCCTATTGAGACAATGCTATCCTATAGGACAATGCTGTGTCATGCTGTCTTATATGGAAGTTCTCATTACCCTATAAAGTGTAAGAAGGAACTAGTTCCCTCATCTGAACATGTCCCTGCTCATTCAGGTAATTCAAAATTGATCTACACACCTTATAACAAGCAGAGTGAGGCAGCTGTCCTCACATATATTCCCAGTCCCCAGACTACAATACCTGCTATGCAAGCAGTCCTTCCAAGAAGATGCTAATTCATGCTGGATTTCCTTGTGTTTCCCTACACAAGGAGCAATAAAGATTATCTCTGCTTCATTCCCTTGAACTCTCTGCTGAAGAAACACCCTGCCCTTGGCTTCAGAAAGATGCTTGGTGTAGTTTCTAGGTGTTTTAGAAATATTTTGTCAAACAACACAAAGGAGGAGGTCAATAATTAATGTGGGTTTTTAAAATAAAAAATACAGAAACCAAATGTTGTTTTTTCCTTGCTGATTGATTTGAAGACTACCTGAAGAGATTCTGCCTAGTGAAGTTTTTGATTTTCTTTCTTTTTTTCTTATTTTTTTTCCTGTGTACAAGACTAAATATAGACAAGGAGATTTAATAAGGAACTGAATAAAACAGTAGAGGCATGGGTCTCTCAGTCCATGCTATTAGGATTTCCTAATTGCAAAGATCTGCTTTTTTGCTTAGTTGAACCTTGGTAAATTGAAATAAGCACTGATGGCTTAAACACTTACTTTCAATAATAAAATTATCAATCCCAGTAAATTTAACTGCTGTCAACATTGTGAATTTTACAGGAGCATCAGTTTTACATATTTGTGTAAATATTTGTGTATTATTTGCTGTGTATGAAATTTGAAAGCAATTTTTTTTAGTGCTTTAATATAAAACAGAAGCTATTTGATTTTTTTATATCACTGTGATGAAGTGCATATCCAAGCAATGATGTGTTACATACAAACACATCATGTTATATATGGCTGTGTCAGAGGCAAGGCACTGTCTGAAAATGTAGACAAGCTGACTGATAGCAAAATACACAGGATGCTTTTATTCCAGACCAGCATTCTATGGATTTCAGGCAATATTTTTTCTCTTTTTTTTCTTTAACTAAAAGTAGGTGAGAAAAAGAACAAAATTCCCACTTCACTGGAATTTTATTGGGCACAAAATAGATACGGAAAAAAATCTGGTTTTGCAAAAAAAAAAACAACTTTTTTATTCATCCAAATGCGAGAAGTTTTTCATCTGAAAGTCTATAATTTTTTGGTACATGATTTTCAGTTTTCTGAAGAAAATCACAGTAAGTACAAAGCCAAATACTCAAGTCTAAAACCAGAAAAATTTGACAGAAAACTCTAGTTGGGGCGAACTAGTGCTGGTTCCAATGTCCTTCTAATTGTTAAATTAGTACCTGATTTACTTTTTCCTGCTTTTTATTATTTATTCAAATCTGAGATACTGATACACAAACATTTTTGCAAAGAATTTAAAAATATCTCTAAAATGTTTTCAGTGTTAGTGAAATTCCTCATATACCTTATTCCAGTTCTGTGCTGGTTGTTCTTCATAGGACTGAATTCTAGAAGAATGAGATGAGACTGTCTGGACTTCAGTTCCCCCACACTCTCCTTCTTTCATTTTTTTTGAAGACAGGTGCAAAGTTTTCCATTTTCATTGGCATTGGGAACCTACCTCCTTGCAATGGGCTTTTGATGGCGGTAAAAAGTAGCTTTGCAAAGACATCAGCCAGCTACATCAGTGGAACTGCAAAACATCTGGTACATGGGCTTTATGGGCCCAAATTAGCTAAGTGATCTCTAACAGCCTTCAGTTTCCATTTCCACAAAGCCAGAATGTAGGCTAAGAGGCCTTTGAGACCTAGGGGCAAAGCTTGCAAAAAATCCATCGAGTATCTCAGCTTTCCCAATGTCCATCATCACCAAATCCCCTCCCCATTGAACAGTGGGCACACAGTTCCCTCAGACTTCCTTCTGCTACCAATGAACTTCTATAAGCTTGTCTTCTTGCCCTTGGCATCTTTCCTGAGAGCTGAATTCTGCTCAACTATGGCTTCCTGATCTCCAACCTAGCACACACAAGAAATGTCTCTGTGGTCCTCACAGTTGCCTCATCCTTATATCCATCCTTGATGTACTTCTTTCTGCATTCAGACTCAGCCAGGAGTTCCCTGTTTATATGTCCTGGCCTTCTCTCTTGCTTACTCAGCTTCCTGCATGTCAAAATTAATCCTTCTGTTCCTTGAAGACATTGTCCTAGAAGGTCAACCAGCTGTCTGGTGCCATTTTGCTTTTCAGGTCAGTCTCCCATGGGATCTCAGCAAGCAGAACCTTAAACAAGCTGAAATCTGAAGTTCTTCTGAATTCAGAAGTTCATGGTTGTAATACTACTCTTTCCTTGCTCATTTCTCCGAGTATCTTGAACAGCACTGTCTCACAGCAGTTATAGTCAAGGTTGCCCTCAATAAGCATATTAACCACAAATTTTTCCTTATTAGTGAGAAACAACCCCAGCACAGTTGCCCCCATACATCACCTGTGTCAAAGAATTGTTCTCAGTGCTCAACAGAACCTTATATAAAGCTCTTCTCGCAGGGTTAACAAGCTAGGTGACAAAAGATGTGTGCATCTGTGTCACTTGACCGCTAACTAATCACACAAATTGGGCCCTACTTGTTTTTGACCGACAAGACTTTACTGTATCGAGTACTCTGATACTGATTTGTATGATTTGACTTCTAATAAAGTTCTGCATTTCAGAAAAGTTTAAAATAAAGCAGAGGGGAAAACAATAAAGCAATTGTGATACAGAATTAATTTCTAATTCATACATAATAATTTTAAAAAAATCATTCTTATACCTTTCTTTTTGGGCATAATTGCTTCAAGTTCAACTTGGAGAGAGTACTTTTTATTTTCTTCTTTACAATGTTTCTATTCATTAGATATTTATTGGAGCACACATAAATCTTTGACTTCTGTCTGTAGAACTGTATTAGTGTAAATTAAAAAAAAAGTCTTCATATTTTAGATGAAACGAGACATTTTTGTACTCTTCAGCTATCAAAAATAACTTTCTATCTGAGCTACAGTTAATAGGAAAAAAAAGTAAAAGTATATCTTCAATATAAAAAAAAGCTTCACCTTTTTCATGACAAAGGAATCTTCCGATTGTATGAATTCTACTAAAAATAAACCAAAAATCTGGGTCTTCCAGATGTTTCCAAATTCATACTGCTTATTATTGGCAAGGGGGATTTTTAAAAGCATTTAATTTATACAAAGCTATGTTTTTATACGTTTCCTACTGATGGTTTAAGGATCTTGGTTACAATAAACACTAAAATTAATTTAGCTCAACAACCCTCCTTTTCCTTTGGTTTAATAGGAAGCTTCTTCTTTTCCTCCTTTCTTCAGCAATAGAGTTGCAAAATTCAGGCTTTATGCAAGTAAAAAACACTGAAACACATAAAGTAAATTCCAAGTAACATCTGTGGGTTTAGTCAGTTTGCTAAAGAGCATTACAAGAACATTAATTTTTCAGTCACGTTCATAATTCATGAATGACTTTTTTTGTTTTTCTTAGAGTTAAGTTCCCTAGCAAAATAATTTCTTCATCTTTTTCTCTATATTCTTCCAAAAGCTCTTGTTCCAGAAGCTTCTAATGATGGTCAAATTTTAGCAACATTTAAATATCTGTCTCCTCATATATTTTTGTGATTTGTGAATGACCTCATCTATGATACTGTATTAAGGAAATACAGTGGCTTATCCTTCTTTGACCATATTTGTGAGTAACGGACCATATCTATTGTGGTTGGTGATGAATTGCAATGCTAAGAACCTAACTGAAAATAAGCTGGGGATGAGAAGTCCACTGAAATATGAAAGACTTCATAATTTAAATTCTAGTTCAGAAACTGAAATAGGCAATTTGCCTTTGAGAAGCAAAAATTCATCTCACTTAATTTTAGCTACATGACAGTCAGGTCCTCCTCTAAGCAGTATGTCTTGTTTCCCTAGATCTCAGTGGACTGAGGAAAGGATAGTGAAAATGCAGAGATTACACATTCATAAAATCACAGCAGTTTATTTCTGAACCAGTTAATAAGAATTTATTTTCATGTAGTTTATATAGAGGTAATTTTTTTTTTTCTAATTATAAAACTACAGGTAATAAGATATCCATTGTAGAAAAAAAAAATTTCAATTTGCTAGGGAGAAATTATTAAAAAAAATAAATATCTGGTTGTCTGCAACTCATATTAGTTTTCTTAACTATCACACTAGACATTTATAACCAGGAAAATAGGAAATATTTTTTCCTGATGTCATTAATGCCGTAATATTAAATTTCTATTAAAGTTCAAATCTCAATTTATATCTGTTTATTTCTTTGTTCCAAAATCTTTTCTCCACTCTAAGTCTTATCCTGGTAGGACACAAATATGAGACATTTTTCTATGTAGAAATTATAGGTAAGAATCAGTTTATGATTTTGTGAACAAAAATTTAATTTTCCATTAAGTAGAGAGTAAATTAGTTTATATATTTAGATGTAATGTAAGATATGTTTTTCATGAGTTCCTTACAGTAACTGTAGTTACAGTCAACATTATTGACCATGAACATTAATACAATTATTCCATTGTAATTCTGATATCGAAATGTAAAGAATTTAAGTATGAATAAAAACTTGATTACAGTTAAATGCGCTTGATAGTACATCGGCAAATTTGATACATTTCCATGTTCACTTTGTCTGGATTTTTTTTTTGACTCTTCTTGATTAAAAGACAAAATTTTTTAAAACCTACGAAAATTTTCACTTTGCCGACACTGACGAGCAGTTGTGAAGTAATTAGTGCTCACGGGATAAGCTCTCTGAAACATTCCTCTAGGAGGAAGATCTCATACTTTTAGAAAGCCTAGTACACTGTGGGTCTGGTGCAGAATGTCATGTACATGAACAAATTAATCTGAATATAAATTACTTACAAATTACTTACACAACCCCTCCAGTGTTCTGCTCCTCAGAAGTTACACATACGGCCTTTAAGGACCCTGATTCTCCTCCCTTGCCCTTCAGTCCAATTCAATCTTCTGTTCACTACCCAGAGACAGGACTGATTCTGATCAGTTTCTGATTCTCTGTGCATTAATTTAAATTCAAATGACTCCATTAATTATGGTAAGGTTGCCTCCCACTTCCACCAGTGTAAACAGAGAGCAGATATTCTTTGTCCAATTCCTTCTGAAACTCTCTTCTGTCAGTAGAGAGTGAAGAAAATAATTAAATGTATTTGTATCATGTGAACTATGTAAATATTACTTTTTATATAAAAAGCAGCTTTTTAATTACTAGGTATAGGGACATTTTCTGAAGACAGTGACAATGAAGTGAGAATGCAATTCAAAAATATGTACTTTGAATGTGTTCAAAAAGGGGTTTTATGAAATTGTCTATGTGACTCTACTTGTAACATCCAGAAAACAAAGACTGGACTGCTTGAAGTAAATAGAAAATTTCTGATTGTTTTCATGCACAAGCATTTATGCCAATAAAAGAAAAAAGTGAAGGATCATAAAAAACCAAACACAAACTCAACCAAACAAACCCAACCACCTATCCATACCATTTTTATCAGTTTTTAAGGGATTTAAAGAAAAACAAAGCCTGATCTCTACTTGGTTCACTAAACAGAAACATTTTGGACTTCCATTTACGATTTAGCTAATCAAATGTTGCACTGGGGGAGATACTGTTGAGTAGGAAATCCAAGTTACTTAGCTGGAGGTTCAGTACTTTTTGTCGTTCCTGGATTGTGAGTGCTGGGTCATGTACAGCCTAAATCATTAGCTTTACCTTTGCATGTGCAAACCTCTGCTGTTGTGGTCCTTTTCGGGAAGACCAGTCCTTTCCATGAACAGTATGCTGGCATATATGCTGACCTCTGTGGCGCTCTGCAGGTCAGCTTCTCTACTTTAAAAAAGCTGTGCTACTGAGGTATTGAATCAACACTGAAAGCCATGTACCCTTCCTTGGAATATCAGGGAGCCGTAGACCTGATAAGTGGTTATGATTACAATGGTCATTAAAATATGTATACACATATGTGTCTGTGTGTGTGTGTATGTGTGCATTTTTGTGTTTGCATGTGTCTAGATAATATGTAGTGATCATTACTATGCTTCTTAATCTTAATTAATTTCTTTAGACATAACAACAATATAAGGAATTACCTAGTAAAAATACTTTAGTAAGAAAAAGAGATCATACCTGCTACAAAAGCTAAAATTAGGACAGCAAGAATGATATGAAGCACATAGCAGTTATAAAAGACATGCTGGCTGGAATTTAGGTGACAAAGGAACATCTCAAGTGTGTATGGTGATGTGTGTGGGAGTGTATGCATGAAGTCTGAGAAGAGTTAGAAGAAAGAGGTGAATTAAACTTTGGGAAGCATGAAGAGAGTCTTCTAGCAGTCAGCTTTGCTGGCACGCATGCTGATGTTCCCAAGAACACAATATTCAAAAAACATTCCCTATACCTGTCCCTTATTTGGAAATCTGATCAGATTAACTACAAAATAAAGTTTATGCTCTCAAGCAGCCCCTGGGCTTAGCTTCCAGAAATCGTTTTTAGACAGCATATTAGTCATCTTCAACTGGAGATGAACTTGAAAAATACCCAAAATATCTCCCACATCCCAGCCAGATGTAGAACTGCCACAGGTGTAACTTATGGGAAAAATGTAACCATGTCTGGTAATCAACATTTTATTTCAGCTGAATCTCTTCTGATAACAGTGTTCTTGAGGGCAATATTCAGGCATGGCATAAGAAACTCAGTAAAATCCCACTGCAGGTATATAGGTTATGTCACGTTATACTTGACCTCAGCCAGCCAAGTGCAGCATTTTCATCCTTCAGCTCCCTATCATAAATTCCAGTTGTGTGAAAACTGCTAGATCTTCCCCTAAATTCCACTTCTTTAGACAGAAGTATTTTTTAGCCTTATGAGTGCCACAATGTGTTTACATGTCAGAAAGGAACAGCATAAAAATAAGTTCTACTCATCTGTGACAGGCAAATATTTTAATTTTCATTAGTTTTTGACAGGCCTTAGTTTGCCATAGGTAGCATACATATACAAGTTGTATTTTATTAGCACATCAAATCATATTGCATTGAATTACAATTTGTCATCTAGTATTACTGTTACATTGTATCTGACAGGACATTACTTCCACTTAAACATACTAAAAATTTGATAAACTTATAGGCATTTTCTGTATTTTGTATATATCTTCAGCTCCCAGAAGGTGGGACTTTTTTTGTTGTTTGTCAAGTGAACAGATACCTGTTAATGAGAGTTTTGTGTATTCTATTCTATCTACACCAGATAGTGTATTCTATTGACTGAAATCTTAGAATTCTGTTTCTTATTATTTTTTTTGGCTTTTAAATAACCAATTTTAGGAAGCTTTAATGGAAAGTATAAAATGCAAAATTCACTAATGGCCTAATCCTGTGTCATTTAAGGAAATAAGGGCTTTGTTACTATCTTCAAACATTTGTTTCCTTTCAATAGAATTGCTAAGGCACTATTGCACTTCACTATAGTTTTTCCAGTTCATTTTATGTAGGGTGTGTTCTGAATGTTTCATAAAGTAACATGATAGGATTGCAATGCTAACCACTATTTTATGCATACTGAGAAAAAGAAATAGGGATAAATTAAAAAAAAAGGGATAAATAAGATATGTTTTCAGGAAATGGTGAAAGCACATTGACCTAATGATTCCTTTTACTGCCATTTGTCTATTAAAACGAGAGGCAACATCTCATGAGACTTAGAAGAAATTATTAATCTACACTAATATTCATAACATATTCTTTATGCATAGGTCCCCCGGTCAGACAGACAAGGATTCAATGATCTGAAAATTAAAACAACCAAACAAACAAAAACCAAAACCAGAACAAAAGGAAAAAAGTACTAAAAATTTAATGGACTAACATGAGAAGAGACACAAAATAAAGGTAATCAGAAGACCCAGTACAAGCACACAGTAAGATTCTAACAATCAATTTAAGAGGTTTGAAATGCAGTGGTTTTTTGAGTGGCCTGTGGTGAATAACTAATCACTTTTTCTGACTTTAAATGTATGTATGCACTACAAATATTGTGAAAAAAATTATTTTCACCTATTGAATTTGTAAATACTTAACAATATCTTTAAAAAAATGAAGTTCTTTACTGCTTCAGGAGGAGCTTTTTACTAGTAGTAATTTCAAAATGTGCAACAAACAGGAACTCTGATTCCAAATCTATTTAATATTTTGTTGTCAGTTGTTGTAATCTAATTAACTGCTGTTTAATATTTCCTATTATTCCCTGTTGCTAAGGGTATAATATTAATCTGTAAAAATTTTTGAATCTAGTAAACATCTATAAACTATAAATATTGTTTGTAAAATTATATATATAAAACATGTATATAAAGAACATACATGAAAATTAAGCTCGTTTTCATTAAGGAAAATGTAGTCAAAGCCAAAATAAGCTCACCTCTTTGTCTTTATGAAAGAGCTCATTACTTTAAGGCATCTTCTGTTATGATATTATGAATGTCTTCTTGACCTGACACCTAATTATCTCCACCAACACTGTTATGGGTAAAGGAACTGCAAAAGCTCTTATAGTGTGAGTTATTAAGAAGGGATTTAACAAAAAGATATCAACCTAAATATATGTCTAAGTGTTTCTGCATTAGACTGTATGAGCTGCCAAGATTCATTTCAGACTTTCATAATGATCACTTTAATATGCATCCAGTCATCCACACAGGGTGATGGTGGTGTTTATTTACTTTTTTTAGTTGGTGGGGCAGGTTGACCTTAGTTGTCTGCTAAGTGCCCATGAAGCCAGTCTCTCACTCCCCCTCAGCAGGGCAGGGAAGAAACTCATGGATTGAGATAAAGGTGGTTTAATGAAAAAAAAGCAAAGGCCAGTGAAGAAGGGAAACAAAGCAAAGATATATTGTCTACTTCCCATCAACAGGCAAGTCCAGCCACTTCCTGGTAAGTAGGAACTCAGTACATATAGTGGTTGCTTCAGAAAAGAAACACCTTCAGAACAATTCCTCCTTTACCTCAGCTTTCATCGCTAAGCATGACACCATATCATATGGAAGATGCCTTTGGTCAGTCTGGGTCAGCTGACCCAGCTTTCCAATCTTTTTTCCCAACTCCAACCTACTGGCCTTTGTTGGGGAGGGGTGCTGCAGAGGCATCCTTGATGTTCTGAGAGTACAGCTCAGTGGTAGCCAAGACATTAGGGTGTTATCAACATGTTCTAGTTGCAAATACAAAGCACAGCACTGTAAGCATTACAGTCCTTGGGTTTGGTTAGCTTGGAACCTAAATTCTAGTTTACATAAAGTTTCCTCAATTTTCCATCCCAAGAGCATTACATTATTTCACATCAATTATCTACTTTATATAGTTCTAAAATGTTTTAAGTTCCTAGCATGAAAATTGCTATATGCCCAGTATCATTACAAAAGAGAAAATGACATGTTCTAACATTTTAAATGCAATGCAGGGAACTGGGTACTTGTGAATTCTTGCAAAAAACATATTGTGGATTTAGATAATAATAATAATTATATAGCTATTACTTGATGTTTCATATGCCATAGCTTGGAAATGTCGAATGAGAATATAATGAATTCCAATCCCATGCAAATTCTACAGCCTTCTAGTAAGTGAATAACCCCCTCAAAAAAAAAAAAAAAAAGAAAAGAAAAGAAAGGAAAGGAAAGGCTGATATCCTTCAACTACAGACTGGGAGGAAAAGCACTGAATAATTAAGCAAAAAAAACTATGAAGAACAATCCATATGCTCTTTTAATTCTCAGGAATGGATTTATATAGCAAGGCTATTAATTTGATTTATATTATATTTAACAGCAAAGAAGATGACCTTGAAGAATTTGAACTCAAGTGTGAGATACAGCTTAGACAGCTGCAATAGCCTTGCAACAAATCCTGAACAGTGATTTAGTGTCAATCCATCTTTGTTCTGCTTGAATTAGCCTCTACTTTAGTTAAAACCAAAATAAACAAAAAAATGTTTAATTACAAAACCAAAGAAAGACCAAACTCAGGATCATGAGATCAGTTGTACAGGATTGCTGTGTAGAATAACTAGAAGACTTCAGAACTGTGAAAACCCCTTTCAATTCTTATTTGATTAACTCAATGCATAATCCATTCCCTTTTGATATGCAATGCACATAGTACAGCACTGTTGCATATTGTTGAAGAGCGATATTATTTACCATTATAAAATGTCACCTTTTTTCCTGCCAAAATTCTTTGCCCATCTTTAAAGTAATTATTTTTGTTATGCCTATTCAAAATTCATTAATAGAAAATTCTGGCCTATTAAGCATATCCAAAACAAACAAACAAAAAATAGTGATTCCTCCGATTTACATGGATTCCCACAGTAAATTTTATTTGATACTGAGTCAGAACTGCCTACATCCTTTAGACTATGTTATCAAAGATTAGGTTTTGCTTATAATCAACCACACAATTTCACTACACTTATAAAAATGGAATAGAAAGCTCAAAACCCCATTACTTACCTGTGCGGACTAAACTCTAAAAACACATAGATTTTGTCCAAAAGACAGCATTTCCAATAGCTTTTGTGTTTCCCTCTTGGTAAGGGAGAGAAACTTGAAACTTTAACACAGAATATGATTTTTTTAAATAAGGACTACCCCTCCACACTAAGAGTATGAACTCTCTGTTGACTACATCTTTTTCTCTCCAACTCCCAATTTCATATATTCTACTGGCAAGCCTATACAGAAATATTTGTTACAGTGCATTGCTCATACCTTGAAAACTTCTGCAAATTAACCATTGTTAAAGTTAAGAACAATTAAGTTCAGTCTGCATTCAAAAAAAGGGGGAAAACAAATGAGAAAAAATTCTGCAGTGGGAACACAAAGGTGTCATGAAAAGTTTTATTTTTCTTCTGAAAATTATACCATTCTTTATATTGCTTCTTTCAACAAGTTCTTTTCTAGAGTTTTCTACAGGGGTAGAGGAGTGCATGAAGATATGGATTTTAAAACTGTTTTTATCATTTTGTGTACTGTGGAACTGTTTTCTTGCTGATTCATCAGAACTAGGACATTTATAGTCAAAGGTTGTTCTCATTCATAGATCAAAAACATCAGGAATAATTTTTAAATGATTGAAACTTTGTTTCTAAGTGTTCTTAATAATGTTCTGTGATGCCTTAGCTCTAGGAATCAAATTCTATATGCCCTCTTATGAATCGACTAATAATTTAAAAGTATTTGTTATTAACAGTCTTCTCGGCCATGTGTTATGAGGTTCCAGACTAGTATTGCAGGTCATGAATTAATAATGCTTGCTCACCATTAAACAAAGGAATTGCATAAATTTCCTTTATTACAGTGTATAACATCTAGGAGAGAGGACAGCTATAAGACAGAAGGTCATAGTGCACAGAGGAGCACTGGCATCTGAGCAATGAAAGCACACTGGGATTTGAACTAAAATTCTAAAAGGTATAGAACAGACATGGAAAATAACATTCTGAAAGTGTTATACTCCCATCAGACCTGTAAAGTTAAAGAAGGTTCAGGAAGCTTTTGTACTTTTGGATAAGAAAGATGTTTAAGACAGTTTCCCGTGACAGTTTTGCTCACAGCTATAAGAACATGAAAAAGAAGCCTTTCACACAGTAGCAGCTGACATAACCAGCAGGAAAAAAACCCAGCATTTGTCTCTTTCTGCTTTCCAGCATATTGCCAAACAGAAACACAACTTTCATAGTACTATTTTCTTCTTCCTTTTTTTTTTTCACATGAACTTCAAAAGACTAAGTCCCTGACAATTTTTGTTAAAGTGCTAGCTGATGTGTAAAAGTAACACATAAGTGATTGTAAATGGGAAATAAAAATAACTTAAATATGATGCAAATTTTATGTAGAATTTATATAGAATTTGTATTTTATATAGAATGTGCTGGTCTTATGTATTTCTTTTTTGTAGTTGTGTAGAATGTCTCATTTCCTGAATACTCTCACTACCAACACTCTGGAAGTGAAAAAGTCAGAGAGACATTGCTTTATTGTCCAACCAGATGTGTCTTTCTCTTCTGAACTTAGTTTTGTGAAGTGCATAAAAGCAAATAATAGAATCGATTACTCAGCTTCATAATGAATATTCATTGTGTATTGTTTGATTGCAGCCCGTGGCAGGAAGAACTAAAAATAGTTCAGAGGCCTTTTGAGGATATATTTTCACTCATTTCCATTCTTATCCTTTGACATCCTGTACTAGTTTAGCTGCCGTTTCAAAAAGTGAGAAAATTAGAGGGGTTTAGATACAGAACCTCACTCAAAATCTGTTGCGGGCTGCTTGTGTGGTGTCAGGTAATCAGCTTCTAAAATGCTTTTGCTCATATTATAAAAAATAAAATCCATGCTGAAGACAAATATTCAAAGTGCTATGCAGTACTATTATAGTAAAATTATAAAAGGTTTTTCTAGTTGTATTGAACAAATAAATTACACGACTGTTTCTAAACTTTACACTTAATCATCACTTAATACACTTAATCATGACTCCAGATTAAAAAAACAATGCATGTTTTTCTCTTGGCTTTCCAGAATTCCATAACAGGACACTTACAATGGAATAATTATTTTGACAATAAAATCCATGTTTCCACACTATCAGGTGAACTTCCTATTTAAGCTCCCATTACAATCAACAGACATTTAGTTAGACAGTCAATGCATCTTACACTTATCCTTCTGTCTCTAGCATAAATGAAGATTAACCTCCATAGTAAACCAAATTGCCATGATGAGCTGCTACCTAGAGGTGATGAGCATCTGTATCTCCCACTGCATCTCATGCTTTCTTATATTTGAAAAATTTTATAATCAGACCCAGAAGATCTTAATGCTCTGAAATTAAGAGGTTCCCATTTAAAAGACCAATACTCAGAACAATGTAAAAATTGTGAAGATTGACACAGAAAGTTACATTTATGATGTTTTTCATGTATTGGAAGAGATTAACCTGTCCTTTGGAATATAAAGGGTTGGTATGAATACCTCTACTTCTGCACAGCCTCTGCAGGGCTAGGAGTTTGCTGTGCCTTGGTAGCAATAGTGCATTGTTGTTTGGAACCAGCAAGACACAAGACATACATGCAAAATAGCAGATTCCATCATTCCCCAAGAAACTGCTTGAGAAATAACTTTATGCCAGTTCTGATTTTTCTGCCTATTATAGGTTTTCTTCTCAGAAGGTCCCTCTGTTATTGCATTCCTACAGGTGCCTCTGAAGCATACTGTTCTTTGTGACCTGTTATGCTTATTAATTTCTGTTGGATGATTGATAATTTTGTGAAAATTGAGATTTTTCACTCAAGAGAATTCTTTATATTTTTCAGCTGGTTAACTATAAACATAGTCAATCAGATTGTTAAAGAATGCTCACCCATGCATAATGTGTAACGTCAAACTTTATTAGCACTGCAGTTCATTGTATCCAAGAGGGAACTGACTCTGTGTTATTTTACTCTTATTGGAGCCCTGGTACCCGTTCAGCAGAACTGTAAGATACTCCTATTTTTTTTTTTTTTTTTTTTTTTTTTTTCTAGAGATTGGAAGGGACCTCAAAAGACCATCTAGTCCAATCCCCCTGCCAGAGCAGGAACACCTAGATAATGTTACACAGGAATGTGTCCAGGAAGGTTTTGAATGTCTCCAGGGAAGGAGACTCCACAACCTCCCTGGGCAGCCTGTTCCAGTGTTCCGTCACCCTCACTGAGAAGAAGTTTCTTCTCAAGTTTAAGTGGAACCTCTTGTGTTCCAGTTTGTACACATTACCCCTTGTCCTATCATTGTTTGCCACTGAGTAGAGCCTGGCTCCATCCTCGTGACACTCCCGCTTTATATATTTATAGACACTAATAAGGTCACCCCTCAGTCTCCTCTTCTCTAAACTATAGAGACCCAGCTCCCTCAGTCTTTCCTCATAAGGGAGATGCTCCACTCCCTTAATCATCTTAGTTGCCCTGCGCTGGACTCTCTCCAGCAGCTCCCTGTCCTTCTTGAACTGAGGGGCCCAGAACTGGACACAATATTCCAGATG
This sequence comes from Pezoporus wallicus, assembly GCF_028554395.1. Lineage (NCBI taxonomy): Eukaryota > Metazoa > Chordata > Aves > Psittaciformes > Psittacidae > Pezoporus > Pezoporus wallicus. The sequence goes on along the minus strand of NW_026636605.1, from coordinate 79,866 downwards.
GGGTCTCACCAGGGCAGAGTAGAGGGGAAGGAGGACCTCTCTCGACCTACTAACCACCCCCCTTCTAATACACCCCAGGATGCCATTGGCCTTCTTGGCCACAAGGGCACAGTGTTGGCTCATGGTCATCCTGTCGTCCACTAGGACCCCCAGGTCCCTCTCCCCTACACTGCTCTCTAACAGGTCGTTCCCCAACCTATACTGGAACCTGGAGTTGTTCCTGCCCACATGCAGGACTCTACACTTTCCCTTGTTATATTTCATCAAGTTATTCCCTGCCCAACTCTCCAGCCTGGCTTGCTGGATGGCAGCACAGCCTTCTGGCGTGTCAGCCACTCCTCCCAGCTTAGTGTCATCAGCAAACTTGCTGATAGTACACTCAATTCCCTCATCTAAATCATTGATGAATATATTAAATACTACCGGTCCCAGTACTGACCCTTGAGGCACTCCACTAGTTACAGGCCTCCAACTAGACTCAGCCCCATAGACTACAACTCTCTGGCTTCTCTCCTTCAGCCAGTTCACAGTCCACCTCCCTACCTGATCATCCAGACCACACTTCCTCAATTTAGCTGTGAGGATGCTGTGGGAGACTGTGTCAAATGCTTTGCTGAAGTCAAGGTAGACCACATCCACCGCTCTGCCATCATCCATCCACCATGTTATTTCCTCATAAAAGGCTAAGAGATTGGTCAAGCATGATTTCCCCTTGGTGAAGCCATGTTGACTGCCCCTCATAACCCTCTTATCCTTGATATGCCTTAAGATGGCACCAAGGATAAGGTGTTCCATCACTTTCCCAGGGATGGAGGTGAGGCTGACCGGTCTACAGTTACCCGGCTCCTCCTTCTTGCCCTTTTTGAAGACTGGAGTGACATTTGCTTTCCTCCAGTCCTCAGGCACCTCTCCCATTTCCCAAGACTCGGTAAAGATGATGGAGAGTGGTCTAGCAATGACTTCCACCGGTTCCCTCAGCACCTGCAGGTGCATCCCATCTGGACCCATGGATTTATGGATGTCCAGATTGCTCAACTGGTCTCTAACCCATTCCTCATCGACTAAGGCAGAGATCTCTTGACCAGATCTGGAAATTTGTCATATTTATTTAAAAAAAAAAATTGCATCTACACAAGAAAAAAAAAAAGGTGAAAAAATCATCTAAGACCAAAAGAAATACATTGAAATTGTATCGTTCCTCCACCACAACATTGCAGAAATTTATTAATTTTAATAAGCTGAAATACAATGTATTTTAAGGTAGGATATATATATAAAAAATTACTCTCCCATTTTACCAAGACTGTCCAGTAAGCTGCTAAAAGTATAGAACTTCCTGTTCTTTTGCTCTCTAAATCCTTATCTATATTTTGCAGAATAAAGCAAAAAAAGAGCCTATACTTTTAATGTACATTTTGTCTTGTGTGATTAGCACTCTACTTTTAGTGATCTGAAAGTGTTCTAGTTCTGGTAGGTATTCCACATGATTTTTACTTCGTCAGCTTAATTTGTGACCTATGATCATAAGATTACTTGTAGTTTATCTCTGAACTGGGGGTGTGCCAGTCTAATTAATAGGGAATAAAGCCTCCAGTGCACAGCATTGATGCATGGTACAATTGCTCACCAGCTGCTGACCAATACCCAGCCCAACCCTAAGCAGCGATGGGCCCTTCCCAGGTAACTCCCTCCAGTTTATATACTGGGCAAGACGTGCTGTGGTATGGAATACCCCTATGGCTAGTTTGGGTCAGGTGTCCTGCCTCTGCTCCCTCCTGTCTTCTTGTGCCCCTACTGACTGGCAGAGCATGAGAGACTGGAATGTCCTTGATCAGGGTAAGTGCTACTTAGCACCAGCTACTAGGAAGAAAAATAATTCTGTTCCAGATGAAATCAGGACATTCAGGAAACAGCCTGAAGAGATTTCAGCTAGTACAAATAGAAATTATCTTTGACTGTTAATACTTGATTATGAATACTTGCGGAGTGCCCACTAATTCACTGGATGCATCATTATTGACTTTTTGGTAACTTTTTATCATCCTGAAATGAAAATAGTGCAGCTTAAATCTTTATGATATTTTAATTTTTATTTGAACTGTTATTGTCTCACAATTTGTTCAAAACTAGGTGACGATGTCTGTGCCATCAGCCTTGAATTGTGACCCCTGAGGTTTTCACATTTGTGTATAAACCCATGAGATTTTCCTAAAACACCACCCTTATCTTTTTTCCTTATTTTTTGTTTTTTAAATCAGTCTTTTCCAAGTTTCCTTATGCTTGTCCATGATCTTACCAGTAGTTTTCTGAAATACTTTTAAGTGTTAACATATGGTAAAGGAACAGGAATAATTTATAGCTATTGTTTAAAATAGAAACTCGAAGGAGTAAACTCTTTCAGTCTTCATCCAGCACCAGGATGTATATGTTGATTTTGAGATTATGAATTACTACATGAATAAACAGTTACTTAATTGGTAACCTTTCCCTTTACTAGCAAGAAGGAACTATATCTATAATGAACATTCTGAGTCTTTTTTTGGGGAAAAAAGACATTGGCTATCCTGTTGGAAGTAGTTTTGTAGAAATACTAGTTAATTACCCAGTCAGAAATACAGATGGTAATATAATTCTTTAGTTTGATTGAACAGCTTTGTTATCTTTTATGAATTTGAAGCACTTTTCACCTAAAATATTAAAGAACAAAGTATGATGAATTTTACGATTTTTTTTTTTTTTTTTAAGAAGAGGTATCCTAGGGAGGAGTTCTAGTACTTACGTACTTGTTGCAAGTGAAAATATATATATATATATTTATATACATTGTAATGCACATTCACAAAGTTTCTCTGTTGTTTTTTGTTATGAGTTTTAAAGAAGTGTTTTCTAAATGGGAAAAAATTTGTAGCAACGATACTACTTGGTTTGGTAAAAATATTATTTCTCCCACCTCACAATTTATATGTCCACACAATTTATATTTCAGACAGCCACACAAACTTTTTTTTTAATGTTTAAAAAATAATTAGCTCAAATATTTTGGCATGTGCTTCAGCAGTAGAGAAAAATAAAATTTGGGATTTTTGATTTGGTCTGAATGTTTTGTCCCAAAAAGGATTTGGTCACCTAGGTTTTCACAATAAAGCTATAGACATTTTGCTAGGTCACTGCTCTTCAGAGAAAATTATATGCCAGATATATTCACATTGCACAGCCATCAGGATTGTTGGAGTTTCTGTCTGTAGCCCTTATTACATATAGATGAAGCAGCGAATGAATTAAACAAGTGAACATTTTGAACAACAAAAAATTTGTAGCCTTACCGTGTTCCAATAATCATTGAAAGTGCTTACCTAACGACTAGATTTTCCCAAAATACTAAGGAATTTATTGTGTTTTTAAATTGAGGACACTTTTTTTTAAGAAGTAGGAACTAAGAAGGAGCAGTAAGAGAACAAGGAGATGGGAAACACACAGAAACAAAGTGGAAAGATGGTTTCATATTTAGGACTGCACATTAATAATTTGGAGTGTAATTTACAAGCAATAAGATACACCTTGCACTTAATCTTCTATGAGCTCTGGGACAAATCATTCAGGGCAGTACACGTCTCAGGAAATGTTATCTGTAGTCATCCAGAATGTTTTTATAATCAATAAATGGAAAGAACCCCTGAGCTTATTAGAGCTCTTAAGCACACACTTAAGTTTCCCAGATGTATCCATCTGGCCTTAGAGAATCACCTTGTGATTAGTGATAGGTAAAGCAGCTTCGTGTCTCTCCTAGGAAGCAGTTACAGTACCAAGTATAGCAGATTAAAAATCAAGTTAGGATTGCAGGCAACCTGACAACAGACAGCTGAAGAAAATATAGTGATAGAGGCATTTAGAGTTAAGACTTGGAGTGCACCAGACTTCAGACTTCACAAATCTTGTGATTTAAGCCTAGCTGGCAATCCAGAAAAAAAAAAACATGTAGCCTACTCTCTCCCCCTCCCCCCCCCACCCTTGCTCCCCCTGCTCCCAGAGGGATGGGGAGGAGAATCAAAGGAACGTAACTCCCACGGCTTGAGATAAGAACAGTCCAGTAACTAAGGTAAAACACAAACCACTGCTGCTACCACCAATAATAATAACGATAAGGGAAATAACAAGAGAAGAGAATACAACCGCTCACCACCCACCGACCGGGACCCAGCCAAATCCAAGCAGAGATCTAGCCCTTCCAGGTAACTGCCTCCAGTTCTACATTCTGGGCATGACTTGCTGTCCTGGGTTCAGCAGTAGCAGTGATTTTTCTCCTTCTTGGTAGCTGGTGCAGTGCTGTGTTTTGACTTCTAGCCTGGAACAGTCATGGTGATACCGATGTTTTCGGTTGTTGCTAAGTGATCTATTGAGTCTTTGGATTTGGAACAGGAATGTGAAAGCCAGGAGTCTTTGTTGCATTTCACTGAGCATAAAAAGGAGGAGGAAATCCAGTCTTTAGAGAGTATCAAAAAATTGCTGAACCCTTGCTTCCTGTGCCATCACAGACCACGGGATGATCAGTCTTGGCCCTTGCTCCCCTCTACAATTCACTCACCCCTTCCTCCAAAGCTGAAGTAGGTTTTCCATCCCACTTTGTCATGTCTTCTCCATGATCCTGCAGTAAAACCATAGGGTAGCTCATGGCGTATACCTCCTGTACCTCTCTCGAACAACAGGACGCCTTTTGTTAATAGCTGAGATGTGTGTTGGTACACGTGAGGAACTGGATAGATCAGATAGATCGTCCCTCAATTGTTTGAGGTCCTGGGACAGTTTTTTCACAGCTGAGATAATGGAAGGGGTGAGAATGTCTTTGAACTCTCATTATGGTCATTACCATAAAGTACAATGGGACAAAAACCTTAGCCCAAGCCCCACACTTGATAAACACTAATACAGCAAATACCGGATGGAAGTAAGGTATGATATACTGAAACTGTGAGATCAAGAGGAACAACCTTGAGAGCCAATAAATCAGCATTGTGACGAGTGACTATTAATTCAGTCAGATCTGTCGTTATATCAACCCTCAAGCCCCATGTTGGGCGCCAAAAAAACTGTTGTAGTTTAAACCTACCCAGACAGCTTGCTCACTCACTCCCAGTGATTGGTGCTGGGCTGAGAGCAATCAAGCCCCCCCCCCCCCCCTCCCCGGGGCTCTTCTCTTCCCCGCTCCCGGAGGGATGGGGAGGAGGATCGAAGGAGTGCAACTCCCAAGCGTTGAGACAAGAACAGTCCAGCAAACAATGTACAACACAAATCACCACTGCTACCACCAACGACAACAATGATAAGAGAAAATAACAAGGGAAGAGAATACAATACCACCAGCCAACAAATGAGTCCGACCCAGAAGCCCCTGTCCTTCCAGGTAACTCCCAGTTACCCCATCCCCCCCCACCCCAGGCATCACATGCTGTGGTATGGAATACCTCTTTGGCTAGCTTGGGTCAGGTGTCCGGTCTCGGCTTCCCCTCCTCCCTGGCAGAGCATGAGCCTCGCAAAGTCCTTGGTCAGGGTAAACATCACTTAGCAACAACCGAAAACATCGGTATCACCAGCACTGTTCCCAGGCTGGAAGTCAAAACACAGCACTGCACCAGCTACCAAGAAGGAGAAAAATGACTGCTACTGCTGAACCCAGGACACATGCTGTGGTATGGAACACCTCTTTGGTTCGTTTAGGTCAGATGTTCTGTCTCTGCTTCCTCCCGGCTTCCCCTCCTCCTGGCAGAGCATGAGACTCAGAAAGTCCTTGGTCAGAGTAAACATACTTAGCAACATCTAAACCCATAGGTGTTATCAGCGCTGTTCCCAGGCTGAAAGTCAAAACCACAGCACTGCACCAGCTACTAAGAAGGAGAAAAATGACTGCTACTGCTGAACCCAGGACAACAAACTGAATGGTATAGTTAATGTTTCTAAGATCCCTGTCCATATAATGTGAATATCCAGTACTTTACTATCTCATGGGGGAGAGGACAAGGATCGGTAGCTACATGGTAATAACCAGTAGTAGTGCCATTAAATCCCACTTAAGGCTGGTAAAGAATCTGATTTTGTCTAAAAGAGGGTGAAGGAAAACATAAATGGGAGGATTAGAATGCTCATCTTAATCCATACACCTAGAATGACTGGTAAAAGAAGGAGAATTATCAGCAAGTGAATCAACTGTAAAAAAAAAAAAAGTAATTCTCATCAGTACAAGAGGCACTGATAAAATTTATATATAATTTATATTAAAACAAACAAGCACGCTGTAATTTTGAATTCTCCTACTTTTTTTTCAAAGAGATGTCTACAAAGCCATTCATGACTCTGTGATGGCATGAGCTGCCTAAGGAACAAAACGTCTGACCTGCAAAATATTTTTACCATTTACAGATGGGTTTTATTTATTTCCCCAGCTGCCCTTTAATGAATTGCTTTCTTACTAGGTGTCTGCTAAACAGCAACCTAGTGGAGCAAGCTGTGTGAGTCAGCAAGGGGAGCATTCAATCACCAAACAATATTTCCTACAGTTGCTACTAGAATATAGCTGTTTCCAGGAAAACTTCTATTTCTACCTTTTTGGGGATATCAGTAGTCCAATGAACCAATGAACCTGACAATCAGGCAGGCCAGCTCCAGCCATCTGGAAAACTTGGGAGATGCTGAGTCAAATCTCTAGACCAGGAGCCAACAGAGCCAGTTGCTAAGGAAACTTTAAAGTTCCCCAGGCACTGTGTAAAATGCACTTAGCTAAGCACCTGATTGCCCTGCAAACCTGGTCAAGCTGGTGCCCTGATAGCCGGGGTATGCCGCTGTCTGCCTCTCTGGCATCTCTGCCTATCTCACAAAATGGGGATGCTTTGCTCACCAACTTTGCAGTCTTTTTGGCTAGTTCACAGGAAGGACAGCTGTGGTGTGCACAGGATTAGAGCAACAGACATCTCAACAGATGGAGAGCAGCAGGAATTTGTAAAATGAGTTGTGGGAGCCTGGGAATATCACTTAGATTTATTTGGAAGACTTAAGAAGCTGAATGATTTGGTTTCTTGTTTTCCATATGAAGTGTTGGCACAGCTTAGTATTTCCCTTAAATATTGGATCTTTATGGTTCAGCATTTTCTGACAACTTTTTTAACCAGCTATAGTCTCACAACTTATTAAAAGAAGGTAAACACTTTTGCTAGTTCCACATAACTGGAAAACAGAAGAGTTCATATTTATTATTGTTATTATTAATTTTTATTTTATCCTTTTCTTTTGAATAGTCATTTTAGCGCTACAAGAAAAACAAAACAGAAACCTCAAATGCCATTTCATTGGAGCTTTAATACCCAACCAGGAAATCCAACCCAGCTGTTAGACTGTCAGCATCCATCTTTTGACTTTTTAATCTGAACCCTTTACTCTAGAGGTTTATAGGCCTGGAAATTAGAGTTTTTTATTTCAAATGTAAAATACTATTTTCCAGGTTTGAGGCTAAATTGAAAACCTACTTGTCTGATTTAACACTTTAAAATGCTATTGGTTTTTGTATTACTATTGACTACAGTATTTACAGCTATCTTGGGGGTGAAAGGAATGGAACCTGGATTGATTCTCATTCATTAATTTTGAAAAAAGGACATAAACATCCTGATATACAAATCAACTTAAAATTTATTCTTCTTCTTTATGTTTAAATCATGCTTTTGGAACTGATCTTATTGTTCCTTTCAAGAAAGTCAGTAATAAGTTAATGAATTAGAACTTCATTGAAAAAATATTCCAAAGAAATGGCTTTTCAACAGATTTAGCCCTATTATAAGTTTTTAATAATTTATAGTTATACACATGCACAACATATTTTTACATGTCTATATTTATATACACACACATATATATGGAAAAAATACATCTAGCTTCATCATTTCTATTTGTTTTGATTGATATAAACTGTGACTTACTTTAATTTTACGCATGAATATATATGTATGACATTAATTCTGAATTCCTGACATGGAGAATTCACATACTTGATTTTCCAGTCAAATGAGAAACTGAAATAATGTGTAGTGAAATACAAACAATACAATGCATACACATCCTACAAAACATTTTGCTATTTATCAACAGATTTTGGAACGCAAACAGAATTGTCAAAATTCCCCAATTTATCGTTTTTACATCTGTGTTATGACTAGAATCAGTAAAAAAAATAATAAATAAAACAAGTAACAAGTAGTGAATTATTTCAGGTACTTATTGGAGGATGGAGCTCAACAGAATGAAAAATGACTAAAAGTTTGATCAAATGACTAAAAGTTTGCTTTTCTTACATCTTACACTGCCTTGACCCTTAGGATCTTCAGCACTTTATTAAGTCTTCCTGCTGCTGACCACAGATTAACTCCTGGATATAAATTTTGAAGCAATATTTTGGAAAAAAAAAAAAATAGAAAAACCCTCTCCTCTTTTTCATTTCAAGTAGTTTGATAAGGTTTATTAATTGGTGAGAAATCCGGAAAAAGAGGCTTGAAGGAATCAGATTAGTCCGCACACTGTGGAATTTAGTGAAAAAGACTGGAGATGGAAATGTTTTCCTTCATTGCCGTTATTTATTATCAAATAAAATAAAGCAGACTTTTCTTGCCCTTCAGCAGAACCCATATAAGTCATATAAACCCTTTGTCCTGTTGCTCTTTCAAAAACTCCCTCTCTAGCTTTTGTGTAGGCAACCTTAGGTTGCTCTAAGGTGCCCCCAGAGCCTCTCCAGGTTGAGTAAGCCCAAGTTGTTCAGCCTATCTTTATAGAAGTGCTTCAGACATACAACAATGTGCAATGAAATAATTGTTAAACAACTCTAGATTTCAACAATGTTTTGATGCCTTATCACACAGGAAGAATATTTTTCTTGTGGAAGTAATAGATTCAGCTATACAGACCTCCTTCATACAGTATGTTATGAATACAATACTGTGATACAAATCACCTCTGAGGTGTGACTAGACAAAACCATCAGTGAAAACTGGCCTCAGTTGTTTTTGTGCAATCCTGCTCTGAAAACTTTAAAGTTGCCAAAAGCTGAGGGAGAGAGAAATGATGAAAACAGAGTTCACCTATCTGCATTTTCTGTGATTTAGCTTTTTGACATTTTTTATCTATGCCAGACTATATGGATTGTTTGACAAAGATGAGAATTAAGGATTACCTGACCTAAGCTATGCTTAGGTATTAGTATTGTTCTGACGACTCTGCAGATATTACATCACAAAAAAACAATCTCTATAGTATATTGGAAACTGAAGAGAAAAGGCCAGACGACCTGCTGGGAGATGACTACTTCTAACTTGTTCTACTAAACAATGTAGCTCAACAACTGACGGTTAAAGGCTGCTGTTGATTTTTATGAAAAATGTTGCAATTGTTCCTTGTATTTAAGAAGTCATGCACTACCCTTCTTTGAAGAAACATAAAGGCTGTAGTGTACTTCTGTATATTCTATCTTCTATACATATCTCTACCGGAAGCCTATGCATATATGAAGAAATAAATGATAAATACATATGAATTAAGAAACAGAAATAATTTAAAATACTTCAGGTAATATTCTTCAAATGATACTCTGAAATTTCAGGAAATTAATAGCAAAGAGCTGTCTTCAATGTCTTTTCAACACTTGAAGCTCTCTTTTAAAGAAATTCAGGATGCTACATACAGGTCACTTTACAATTAACTCACTGACTTTCCAGGCTGTAAATGTTTGTTCATTTAGCAAAGGCTTGCTTTATTTCTACACTTCTTCAAAAATTTGCTGTTACTTTTGCTGAAGTCATCTCAGTGTTCTGACTGATTTTTTGCAGTAGTGAAGCATGAAATACTTTATGTCTGGGAAATAATTTTGCAGTTCCTAAAAATGAAGTGGAAATAGAAATGAAGCGCTACACAAGTAGCTGTTTTTAATATGCCCTCTGTGGTTATGCATTGTGTGATTCATCCTGTTGAATACATTTTTTCCCACATAAGGCTTTGACTCATAGAATGAAAATTTCCAAGATGGAAAAGAGGCAATGATCAGCATAGTCAGTGCCATATTACTTACCTATTAATTTCAGGCATTCTCTTTTTTAAATTTGTAGCCTCATCTGTACATATAAGACACGGATACAAGACAAGACAATCATCTTTTATGTCCTCAGTAGTAACTCTGCAATGACTTCTGGAAAAAAAAAATCATCAATTTTCCATTTTTTTTTAGTAGGCTTTTATATAATTCAAATAATTTTCTATCTTCAGGATGAAATAGCTGCATTACAGAGCTCTAGTTGAGAAACAGTACTGTGATTTCATGGTTTACATCTTCATTTACATAGCCTCCTGTGCACTAGCATAATCTACTTATCCACTGTACTACAATTGCGGGCATTATATCAATTTACGCATATAAGACTACTTCTTACATTCAATCAGATGATAAAAAAAAAAAAAAAAAGAAGATTCCAGACCAGTGAAAAGAAAGAAACAAATAATATACAGTTCTGAATACTGTGTAAGTTTCTTCAAAGCTATCATTCATGAAGCTGACAAAGAATCTTGTCTTCTTTTTAGGTCATTTTTTTTTTATTCAGACCTTCCTAGACTTTTGGCTAAGCTTTCTTTCAAGTGTAACCATGTAAGAGAAGAGTAATGGAATTCAAGCAATCCTCATGTTTTGTTGTTTTAGGTTTTGTTTTGTTTTTCTGGAAAAAACAAAAAAGTAAAGATTCTGGGTTAATTTTAAGCAAAAATTTGGAAACTTTTCAAATAAAATGTTATTTAATAGAATACACTGCATTCTCAAAATGTTAAATTTCATGGGAGCTTTTCCATTAGAGAGGCTTTGCTTTTATGATGCAATTTCCCATTAAGTAACTAACCAGCAACCCAGTGCTCAGGGATGACCTGCAGTATTTTTGACACAGGGTCAAAAATCGATTTTAACACTCAAGATACTGTTTCACACCTTATCTCATCACCTTTACCATACCAGCTATTCTGTCAATAGGGTCATTCATTTCCTCCTACTTCTTACAGTGTCTGTCAATAATGAAATATTCTTTAGAGTAGAAACTTTAATTTGATCTCTCCAAGGCTGCATACATGACACCTTGATTTACTTATGGCATTTTGTTTTCAACATGAGTGGTAAAAGTTTTTGAAATTTTAAAAATTGTGCAGTTAGTTACTGAACACTTCCTACTCTTTAATGTAATCAGATGTAATTATTTAAACAGTCCTTATATTCTCACTCTGTCTCTGGTTTTAGTGCTATTTAGCTCTTTTAAAAATTTACAATTAAATTCTGAATTTCTCAAAATAAATTTAAGTATTAAGGAAAATAAAATATACTCAGTTAATCTCAGCTGCTATGATTCAAAGAATGTTGATCTGATCTGACCATTTTTCATAAACTTTGTTAGAAATAGAGCAAACTTTAAAAAAAGTCTTTGCTGTTTATATCTGTCGAGGTTTAAACCCAGTCAGGCAATTCGTTCGCTCACTTCCCCCCCTTTCTTGCCCTCCCCCTGCTCCCGGAGGGACAGAGAGGAGAATCGAAAAGAATGCAACTCCCACAGGTTGAGATAAGAACAGTTTAGTAACTAAGGTATAACACAAATCACTACTGCTACCACTAATGATAACAATGATAAAGGAAATAACAAGGGAAGAGAATACAACACCTCAGCACCAGCCGACCGATAACTCGCCCCCCTCAGCCCGACCAAGCACCGACCGATACCTCCTCCAACCCTGCAGTCTCCCAGCCCTTCCGGCTAACTCCCAGTTACATCCTGGGCATGACGTGCTGTGGTATGGAATACCTCTTTGGTCCGTTTGGGTCAGGTGTCCTGTCTCTGCTTCCTCCCGGCTTCCCCTCCTTGCTGGCAGAGCATGAGGCTCACAAAGTCCTTGGCCAAACCAAAACATCATTATCAGCTCTGTTCCCGAGCTGAAAGTCAAAACACTGCACTACACCAGCTACCAAGAAGGAGAAAAATGACTGCTACTGCTGAACCCAGGACAATATCCTTACGACTTCAGGCTTAAACCTTATACTCTATATAAGAGAGACATGAACGTATAGGATAGAGTTCAGCAAATGACTGTTAAGGAAATTGAGGAACTGGAGCATCTCTCATATGATGCGTGTGCAATTAAGCTGAAAAAAGCAAAAATTGGTAAGAGTTTAAATTGTACTTAAAAGATCATATGCCATTAAAAATTCAGATAATAATTTGACCAATGATAATGTAAAGAGTTGGTTTTATTTCCTATCCTTTCTGCATTATTCAATCCAAGAAATGACTATTTCATCAAGCAGATTTTTTTAAAAAAGAGTTACACATTTAATTCAAATGTATTCTTGTGATCATTGATAACAGTAACCCCGTGTGACCTTTTAAATGGCTTTGTTTCATTCTTTTCATGGTATGTGCTGAAGATAGTCTGATGGTGTAACTCTCATTGCCTGAAGATACCTCATTTTTGGCTTCAGTGGAGCACGGTTATCTGTTTCTGTCAGAAGGCCTTTATTGTAGCACTATGACAGGATTGACAGCGTATGTCTCTAGAAGACCTACACCATAGCAGGCACTGTCAAGCTTTGTAAGACAGCTCTAGAAAATTAATATTATCAGTGTTATTATGCAAATAAATCTTACTTCTAGACAAGATTGTCTTTGTCACTTGAAATGGGTGAAGTGAAATTGGGTATTGGGTGCATTATCCACTGCCAGTTCTAGCTTCTTGTGGTATAAATCTCTGTTAAAAAGGAAAAAAATAAAATAAAATAATTGTGGTCCATTTCTCTGATCTGTGTCATAGGAAGAAAAGCATTGCAGAATACACAGCACATCTATTCCACAGAATACATTTGTTCCTCTTGTCTCATTGCTTGTTGCTATGTACACTTTGGAGACACTTGTGTCCCAAAAACTGGGACCTGGTCTGATAAAATCAGCCAAAAGCTTTTTTGGCTTCTGCAGAAATGTGGTAAGATAAATTTAGCCACAGCCAAAGTAGAAGTTGTTTTATGTAGCAAGCTTTCACCCCTATACAAGTGGTCACCCCAACTAAATCCAAGTGATACAGAATCATAGAATCATGGTATCATAGAATAGTTCAGGTGAGAAAGGACCTTAAGATCATCTAGCTCCAAACCCCCTGACATCCTAAATATTAGAAAATATAGACAAATCATTTAGATTCTAAGCAATGAACAACATTAAACTAGCTTTGACAAGAAGAGGGTTTTCTTATTTCTAGCACAACACTGGACATTGGCTCTAGGCTTGGTTGTTGTTTTTTTTTTTGATTCTTGTTTACCTAAAATATCTTCCTTTAAGCCTAACAGTTGCTTTGATTTATTGATGCATTGTAAGTAAGTGCCCCTGGTTAAATATAATACAAAGGATTGTCTTAGTATAATGTCCTGGGTTCAGCAGTAGCAGTCATTTTTCTCGATCTTAGTAGCTGGTGCAGTGCTGTGTTTTGACTTTCGGCCTGGGAACAGAGCTGATAACAAGGATGTTTTGGTTTGGCCAAGGACTTTGTGAGCCTCATGCTCTGAGAGGGAGGAGGGAAAGCCAGCAGGAAGCAGAGACAGGACACCTGACCCAAACTGACCAAAGAGGTATTCCATACCACAGCACAGCACACCCAGCATGTAACTGGGAGTTAGCCGGAAGGGCTAGGACTGCAGGGTTGGAGGAGGTATCGGTCGGTGATTGGTCAGGCTGGGGGGGGGGCGAGTTATCGGTCAGCTGGTGTTGAAGTGTTGTATTCTCTTCCCTTGTTATTTCCTTTATCATTATTATCATTGGTGGTAGCAGTAGTGATTTGTGTTATACCTTAGTTACTAAACTATTCTTATCTTAACCCAGGGGAGTTGCATTCTTTTGGATTCTCCTCTCCATCCCTCCAGGAGCAGGGGGAGGGAAAGAAAGGGGGGAGTGAGTGAATGAATTGCCTGACTGGGTTTAAACCACGACAGTTCTTTTTGGCTCCCAACGTGGGGCATGAGGGGTTGAGATAACAGATCTGACCGGATTAATAGTCACTCATCACAATGCTGATTTATTGGCTCTCAGAGTTGTTCCTCTTGATCTCACAGTTTCAGAATGTAGTACATTACTTAGAGCCGGTATTTGCTGTGTTAGTGTTTATCAAGTGTGGGGCTTGGGCTAAGGCTCTTGCCTCGCTGTACTTTATGGCAATGACTTGCAATGCGGGCGGGGTCCAGCAGCAGGGCGGGACGGACGTGGCCGTGGACTTGTACCTGGCCGTCCGGCTGCTCTTCACCGTCCTGGCCCTCACCCTTGCCTCCCTCTTCGTGAGGCCGCAGGGAGCCGAGGGGGAGCGGCCCCGGGAGCCGGCGGCTGCCGAACCGGCCCGGGAGAGCGGCCCCGGAGACCAAACAGCGGTGGGAGGGGGGCCGGAGGCCGGGAGGGAGTAGCTGCCGGTGGAGGAGGTCGGGGCGGTCGAGGAGCGGAAGGAGGCGGCTGCCGAGCAGCGGAAGAAGGGGGCGGAGGAGCCGAGCCCCGCGACGGCCGAGAGCATTTCCCGGAAGCCGCCCGCCGAGCCCCAGGAGGATGCAGGAGACCACGCAGCATTTCCCAGCAAGGCGGAGGAGGAAGAGCTGGACTCAGGAAAAGAGAAGCTGGTGGTGGGAGAGCCGGCAAGCACAGCAGCTACACCAGCCCCAGTGACAAGTACAGCAGCATCGTGTGAGAGTTCTGAAGGTTTTGAATGGCCTTTGGGTATCCTTGGGACCCGCCTGCTGATTGTGATGGGGATCAGCATGTTGGCACACACAGAGACTGTGTTTCACCCACCACCATTTTGTCTGATCTCAAAAGTTAAGCAGAGTCAGGTTTGGGTCTTGTCTATGGTTAGATGATGATATAGGAGCACCAAGAGATTTTCCTCAAGGGTGTAGAGTCATGAGTGGCAGGGTGTGTGGGACAGTATGGGCAAGTGTCTAGTCCACTGGGCCCCTCCAGTGCTTTGGAAGCATCGAAGATGGAAGGCAGCTGTATGGAGTCCCTGCAGAAACTGCTGAAGGGGACGGTGATTTATTTTGAGCCTGGTGGGCCCATGGCACTTCAGGCCATTAGAGCAGAGATGCAACATAGAGATGGACTCATGATTGAGGGGTAGACTTAGCAATGGACTCTATTGCCCAGGTTATTCACGATTGTGAACACTACACACAGCCTCTCCTGCTCTAAAAGACTTACAAGAGATGGAGCCCAGCATCATGGACCGAATGGGCTCAGCAGTTTTATAGGGATTGGTCCATGCACTAAGAAATGACCTCTTTCTCTCTGTGTGTGTATGTGGATGTATATATATATCTGTAAGAGCGATATTGAAAATTTGGGATCTGAGCATGACGTGAATGGTATGGAATAAGGGGTGGATAATGTCCTGGGTTCAGCAGTAGCAGTCATTTTTCTCATTCTTGGTAGGTGGTGCAGTGCTCTGTTTTGACTTTTGGCTTGGGAACAGAGCTGATAACAAGGATGTTTTGGTTTGGCCAAGGGCTTTGTGAGCCTCATGCTCTGCGAGGGAGGAGAGAAAGCCAGGAGGAAGCAGAGACAGGACACCTGACCTAAAATGACCAAAGAGGTATTCCATACCACAGCACATCATGCCCAGCATGTAAATGGGAGTTACCCAGAAGGCCTAGGACTGCAGGGTTGGAGGAGGTATTGATGCGCGGATTGACTCCACAACTCGTTAAAGTTGTAAAGTAGGTATGCTTTTTATTCAGCTCTGAGACGCACGGGGATAATTCCTCAAAGTCATGCGTACCTCAGTGTTGTTTCCCTCTACATTTATTCTCTAAAGTTATATATATTCATAAGGTTGCACAACACGCCTATACATATTCATGTCCTATCCCCGCTTCGTATTATAATGAGCCAGAAGGTCCTCTGTGCCTGCGCAGTGCCCCCTCTGGTCATGGGCAGGGGTCTCAAGATGAAGTAAATGAGTCTTCCTCCTCTGGGTAGGGGTCTTCAAGATGAAGTAAATGAGTCTTCCTCTTCTTGCACTTTTCACCTTTTTTAGTCTTTACATGTGGCCTTAGAGTTTGGTCAGTGTCCCAGACGTAAATCCTCTGCTTCTCCCCTTTATCAGTAGATTCAGGCGTCTGCTTATCAACAGGACCGGAGGTCTCTGTTCTGCTTAGCAGGCATTTACAACAGATAGTCCTTTTGTTTAAGCAAGCAAATTCCTCTAACCCCCTTGTATAACCCCCCTGTACAACCCCCTTGTACAACCCCCCTGTACTACCCCCTGTACATTGGTCAACCCTCTGTATCAGTATCAGTTGGTGCTTGGTCAGGCTGGGGGAAGGAGTTATCAGTCAGCTGGTGGTGAGGTGTTGTATTCTCTTCCTTTGTTATTTCCTTTATCATTATTATTACTGGTTGTAGCAGTAGTGATTTGTGTTATACCTTAGTTACTAAATTGTTCTTATCTTAACCCATGGGAGTTGCATTCTTTTCGATTCTCCTTTCTGTCCCTCCGGGAGTAGGGGGAGGGAAAGAAGGGGGGGTGGAGTGAGTGAATGAGTTGCCTGACTGGGTTTAAACCACGACGTATGTCGTTATAAAACCACTTTTAAGTTCCCATGACTTTAGTGATCCGGTATTTGAAATGATTTGTCACCTATTAATGAAACAGAGTAAAATGACACTTGCAATATTAAATTAAATTTTTTTTCTGTTAATATTAGTGAACTCCAGTAAAGTTTATCTAGTACAAAGCCTTTATGATGTCTAGTATAACAGCTGCCAGCAAGCAAACAAGTACAAAAAAGAACATTTTTTTTCTCCTCTCTTCTTTTTTGTTTATTCCTGTGTCTGACCACTCAAAGAATATACAGAACATAGTGCACATTCTGATACACCTTGAATTTTCCCCTTTGGCTAATCATGTACTTTCAAAACATCAGTAGAAACACTGATAGAAAATTCTATAGAGTTTAGCGTTCCTTGTGTTTGAATTGATACTACTGCTAACATGTTTCCTCTTTTCTCATTGATTTTTAAATTCTAACTCTTCAGGTCTTCTTAGCATGCCTCATTACCAGTAAGAGAGGCAGAGAGTCTTGGTATCTATGAAAATCACCTCTTATCCATCTCCACCTTCCCATCAGTATTCTGTTACATGAAAAAATAGGAAAATTCTATGCCAGTGAACTACAGGATATTTCTAGCTGACATATATATATGATCATATGAGTGTATTCCTAATATTTAAAAAATCTAATGAGGCACTTAAAAATGATAAAAGTGAGAAAATGGAAAAATGCTTGAAAATTTGCATTTGGGTTTGCATGGCAAGATTATATAGTAGCAGGGAGGCTTGCAAAGGTGGCTTCTGTAAGAAGCTCCTAGAAACTTCCATCATGTCCTATAGAATCAATGCCAGCCAGCTCCAAGATGGATCCACCACTGGCCAAAACCAAGCCAACCAGTGGCAGTGATAGGCCCTCTACACATATGCAGTGGACAGAGGAGTGAGAATTTGTGACAGAAACAACTCTGCAGACACCAAGGCCGATGCAAGGAGGGGAGGAGATGCTCAAGGTGCCAGAGCAATGATTTCCATGCAGATCATCGTGAACCAGGCTATGCACCTACAGTCCATGGAGACCCACAGTGGAGCAGATATCTGCCTGCAGCCTGGGGAGGACCCCATACTGGAGCAGGTAGGTGCACCCAAAGAAGGCTGTGACCCTTTGGACAGCCCATACCTGGAGCAGGCTCCTGGCAGGATCTGTGACCACATGGAGAGAGGAGCCCATGCTGGGGCAGGTTTCCTGGCAGGAGCTGTGACCCCACAGGAGACCCACATTGGAGCAGTCT
The DNA here is from genome assembly GCF_028554395.1 of Pezoporus wallicus. Classification (NCBI taxonomy): domain Eukaryota; kingdom Metazoa; phylum Chordata; class Aves; order Psittaciformes; family Psittacidae; genus Pezoporus; species Pezoporus wallicus. The sequence goes on along the minus strand of NW_026636605.1, from coordinate 61,954 downwards.
AATCCTGAAGGGCTGCACATCAAATCATGGGAGGGACCCACGCTGGAACAGTTTGTGAAGAAGTGTAGCCCACGTGAAGGAGTCACATTGTAGAAGTTCATGGAGGACTGTCTGTCATGGGAGGGACCTGACACTGAAGCAAGGAAAGAGTGTCAATGTAATTTTCTTGAAGCCGCTTAAAGAATGTTTCTCAAGACAGAAAGCTGTCCCTCAATTGTTGCAACAGTTGGCTTCAAAAGCAGAAAAGCTTCTTACAGGAAAAAAAGAAAAAAACCAAACAAACGCAACAACAACCAAAAAGAAAAAAAGAGTTTAATGGATTTTAGTATTTTTTCTCTGATACCGTGGATTACACACCAGGCACAAGTATTTCCCTCCTTGTATGTTGATTTGTTTGGCTTTTTTTCTCCCTTCCTTAAGAGTATCTTTTGTTTCCATTTCACTGCTATCCTGGTATTTCAACCACACCTGGACAAACTAAATATAGAACATACAGGAAATATTTTAACTTTTATATCGTCTGACTAGGGAAAGCTTTTTGGAAAAAAATAAAGGAAATCGGACTTACTCAACACAGTTCAATATTGAACCTCAGACATCTAAAGCACTTTTTCTTGATTTGAGAAGGGTTTTCTCTACTTTTAATTATATTTTCAGTCTCCTCTGAGAGCAGAATAACTTTTTTTTTCATGAAAAAACTGTTCAAGAATTAACAAATCAAACCCAGTATAAATGAAGATAAATAACCAACATATTTTTGTTATATTTCTACTGTTGGCTAACTTTTTCAGGTTTCTTTTCAAAAACCAAGGTTAACAATCTAATTCTTCATTACAAAATTAAATGTGAAACTTCACAGCTTTTCTACAACATGCACAAGAAAAAAAAAAGGTGGATTAGGGACAGAAAAAATGCTGCACCTAGATCCAGATAACCACCAATTTAAACATGCATTCAATCAACAGTACATAAATACTTGTTTTTGTAATTTATTGATAGAATGACTTTTTTTTGTATTGGAAGGGATTTTGTCATTTCTCTTATTGTCTTTGCAAAAACCTGCTTCTCTAGTAGGACACATATTAATGGTCTTACTGACTGTATGTGGTGGCAATTTGATGTGATTGCTTCAGAAACACAGTTGTGAAAAACACTACATAAAGTAATTCAACAGTAGGGTATTGTGTTCTTCACTAGTCAGTGATTTGTTTCCTGCTGTTGTATCAGTAATTTACAGATGATATTTTTTATTTTCTTGCACAGACTTTATTTGCACAGACAAATGCTTTTTCTAAGTCAAATACAGGAAATGTTGCAAAATATGCTTATCACTTATGGGTTTCCTGTACTTAAGGAGAATGGATCTGATTTTTTTTCCTGGATATAAATGCAAGTATATCAGTGTTTCTCTTCTCATGAGTTTAAAGTTTAACAGCAAGACATAGCATTTACACATCATGGTTTGAGATTCTTTGAGGGATAAGAAATGAAGTCAGACATCTTAGACTGAATTTTCCCAGAGAATTGTTTTCTTCTTTTTGTGGGTATTTTTTGTTTGTTTTTTTTGTTTTGTTTTGCTTCTGTTTGTTTTGGTTTGGTTTGTTTTTTTTGGGGGGAGTGGGGGATGTTTGAATGGGAAAAAACAGTAGGAGCTCTATCCTTTTCATCTGTATTTTAATCACTAGACCTGATTTGTGTAAACAATATTGTGCTATTTTTAGCACTAGCCTGTGTTGAGTTTTCGTTACATATTCCCTTATTCTCTACAAAGAGAGATTCCCAGTTACTTGTCTTTTCATTATTTATTTATTTTTAAAGGAGCTTGAGATGCTAGGATTCCCTGGAGTGCATTTGCCATCACTTTGGAATGTGTTCATTAGTGTGCAGCTGTGATATTTTATGGTGAGGTTTTATTTTCACTGTTAGGTATATAATGGGACATAAGTATTTTGTAGTGTATAAAATGCAAGATTTTCTTTATCTTTATTGAAATCTATGTTTATTTTTTGCAATTTGATTTGACATGTGGCTAAAACATGTTTTCCTGCTTAGTTGCCAGCTCAGATTTCATTATTTCTTCTTCTGCATTAGCCTTGACTTTACAAACCATCTAATTTTTTCCCTCACACATAAAAAGTATAATATCATTATTCATTTTTCTAAACCACTGTATACTGCCAGATCTAACCTTTAACATATGAAACATAGTTTTTTTTTTTCCACTTCCCAAAACATGCAAGCTTATAGAATTAATTTTGCAGAACTAGGCTTATATGATCCTTGCACATGATGTCATGTGACTTGCTTCTTGTGAAATTAATCTTTTAGCATTTTATTTTAGCATTTTGGCTTTAGATTTTAAGCTGAGCTATCATAAATAAATGTCCGGTAGTAACACTTCTATTTCCACTGCTGAGTCAGTCACATGATGAAAATCTTGCAATAAATATTTAAGGAAAAAAAGATGATTACTCCAAATTTCAGGACTAGGTCATTCTGTTCATTTGAAGGAATGAATATGTATTATTTTTCTTCAATATATTCTCACATTGCCCTTTAAATGCTGTCAGAGTAGCAAAACTAAGCTTCTTGTTTGGAAGAATATAGCTGAAGTCTTCTATAAATACATCTTACCTTCCACTTGCCACTGGTTTTAAATTAGAAAGACTACAATCTTGGTAAATTTCCTGCATTTTCTTCAATGAAAAGTAATTCTATCCCTATGTATACATCTGCAACTTTTTGTATATAGCAGTGTGTAACCCCAATATGGAACACATAGAATCACAGAATCATAGAATAGTTAGGGTTGGAAAATACCTTAAGATTATCTACTTCCAACCCCCCTCCCATGGGCAGGGACACCTCACACTAAACCATTTCACCCAAGGCCTCGTCCAACCTGGCCTTGAACAACGCCAGGGATGGAACATTCACAGCTTCCTTTGGCAACCCATTCCAGTGCCTCACCACCCTTACAGTAAAGAACTTCTTCCTTATATGCAATTTAAACTTCCCTGTTTAAATTGTAACCCATTACCCTTGTCCTATCACTACAGTCCCTGATGAAGAGTCCCTCTCCAGCATCCTTGTAGGCCCCCTTCAGATACTGGAAGGCTGCTAGGAGGTCTTCATGCAGCCTTCTCTTCTCCAAGCTGAACAGCCCCAACTTTCTCAGCCTATCCTCATATGAGAGGTGCTTCAGCCCCTGATCATCCTCGTGGCCCTTCTCTGGACTTGTTCCAACAGTTCCGTCTCCTTTTTATGTTGAGGACACCAGAAATGTCCACAATGCCCTAAGTGAGGTCTCACAAGAGCAGAGTAGAGGGAAGGATCACCTCCTTCGACCAGCTGGGCATGTGCCTCTTGATGCAGCCCAGGATGATGTTTGTTTTCTGGGCTGCAAGTGCACACTGCCAGCTCATGTTAAGTTTCTCACCGACTGTCATGATTTAAGCCCAGATGACAACCCAGAAACCATGCAGACATTTGATCAATCCCCTCCACTTCCTCCTCCCCAGTCCTGGAGGAATGGGGAGGAGAACTGAAAGAATGTAACTCCCACGGGTTGAGATAAGAACCGTCCAGTAACTAAGGTATAAAACAACCCACTACTGCTACCACCAATAATAATAATGATAAGGGAAACAACAAGGGAAGAGAATGCAGTAGCTCACCACCCACCGACTGATACCCAGCCTGACCTGAGCAGCGTTCTGGGCCTTCCGGATAACTCCCCCCAGTTTATATACTGGGCATGACATGCTGTGGTATGGAATACCTCTTTGGTTAGTTTGGTTCAGGTGTCCTGTCTCTCCTTCCTCTGGGCTTGCCCTCCTCCCTGGCAGAGCATGAGACTCAGAAAGTCCTTGGTCAGAGAAACATTACTGAGCAGCAACTAAAAACATTGGTGTTATCAGCGCTGTTCCCAGGCTGAAAGTCAAAACCACAGCACTGCACCAGCTACTAAGAAGGAGAAAAATGACTGCTACTGCTGAACGAAGGACATTGACCAACACCCCCAGGTCCTCCGCAGCACTGCTCTGAATTTTTTCTCTGCCCAACCTGTAGCTGTGCCTGGGATTGCTGCAACCCAGGTGTAGGATCTGGCACTTGTTATGGTTAAAATTCATAAGCCTGGCGTCTGCCCACCTCACAGGTGTGTCAAGGTGCCTCTAGATGGCATTCCTTCCCTCCAGGGTATCAACTGAACCACACAGCTTGGTGTCATTGGCAAACTTGCTGAGGGCACACTCAATCCCACTGTCCATGTCACTGACAAAGATGATGAACAAGACCAGTCCCAGCACTGATCCCTGAGGGACACCACTCGTTACTGGTCTCCATCTGGACATTGAGCCATTGACCACAACTCTTTATGCGCAGACATCCAGCCAGTTCTTTAACCACCAAGTGGTCCATTTATCAAACTGATGTCTCTCCAATTTAGAGACAAGGATGTCATGTGGGACAGCGTCAAGCCCTTTGCACAAGTCCAGTTAGATGATGTCAGCTGCCCTACCCCTGTCCATCAGTTCTGTAGTCCCATCATAGAAGACCACTACATTGGTCAGGGTGGATTTCCCTTTAGTGAAGCCATGCTGGCTGTCACCAAGCACCTTGTTTTTCATGTGCCTTGGCATGCCTTCCAAGAGAATCTGCTCCAAGATTTTGCCAGATACAGAGGTGAGACTGACTGGTCTGTAGTTCCCTGGGTCATCCGTTTTCCCCTTCTTGAAAATAGGGGTTATATTTCCCTTTTCCCAGTCATCGGGAACTTCACCTGACTGCCATGATTTTTCAAATATGATGGACAGTGTCTTAGCAACTTCATTTGTCAGCTCCTTCAGGACCCGCAGATAGATTTCCTCAGGTCTCATGGACTTGTGCACATTCAGATTTTTAAGATGGTCTCAAACCAGATCCTCTTCTACACTGGGCCCAAGGTCTTCATTCTCACAGTCCCTGCATCTGCCTTCCAAGAGTTGGGTTGTGTGGTCAGAGCATTTGACAGTGAAGACCGAGGCAACAAAGTCATTAAGAACCTCAGCCTTCTTCAAATCCAGGGGAGCCAGTTCTCCCAATAGCTTCTGGAGAGGGCCCATGTTGTCCCTAGTCTGTCTTTTATTTGCAATGTAACTATAGAATCCCTTCCTGTTACCTCTCACATCCCTAGCCAAGTTTAATTCTAACTTGGCCTTACATGCAAGTACAAAGATGAGAAATACCTTGTGCAAAACTCTGTATCTCCTGTACTTGATATCTGAAATAGACAGACTAAAATAATTTAGTCTATTATCTTCCATATTAAGAAAGTATCACAAATAATGATGACTCATGAAGAAAATGACCCACTAGGATGTCCAAGAAATATGGAAGTTGCCCAAAAGGGATAACAAGAAATAGTTATTTCTACTTACATATTCTAATTCTGAGTTGCTTCCATAAAATGTTCTTCTTATTATGAAGTATGAAGAGCGAATAGTTAAAATTGTGTGTATACAACAAAAGTTAAAAGAATAAGTATGCACAAAGCAGAAAACTTAATTTACAATTTCAGTGTTATTTGTAGTTCTTCGGATCATTTCAGAGATGGAGTAATACAAAACAATTTAAGTCTTTCAAATAGCTTGCTATTTGACTTGACAAATAGCTTGATATTTTGACTTGGTGACCTGAGAGCACGGCTGTGGAAACCCATCTGGAGAAAGGGTTTCAACCCCTCTTATCTGAATTTGTAACGCAGTAGATCAGAGTTCCCCCTGTAACAGACGCTATGTAATTAAGATATGATTTCTAATAAAAAGATAGAAGTTAAAAGATATTTCATTCTGCTGTTCCTGTTGTGCAAGTTGTTATAAACACTGACATTGAATGCCATAACTTAGCAGTCATAACAACAGTTATTCAAATTTTATATCTACATATATGGCTATACCATGGGCAAACTGTATTTTCACAGAAAGCCTAAATACAGTAGAATACAATAAGACTTCTTTAAAATTGATGGGGATGTTTTTCCTCTATTTGTTTTGAAATGGAACACATTTTTATAATTGCTGCAATGCTATATGAAAATATTGTAAGCTTATATATTTTTAGACTTTCTGAAATATACTGAAATGTCTTCCTTAATTCTTTGTTTTGTTATCTTACACAATGTCTTACAATAAACTACAGTATTGTTAGCTCTCAATGTGTTCAATTTTTAGAAAGGTTTTGCAATAAAATCTCTCACTCTCCCAACAGGAATCATAGACTTCCCAGGAATTGTTCCTCTTTGTAGAGCATACAGAGACTAGCAAGTAGAGTTGGTTTTTCAAATGGGATAAAAATGTGTTACCATCATGGAGGTTTGATATCTATTGGGAAAACAATTGAACAAGAACTTCAAACCCATTTTAAAACTGCCACCTAAGAGACGGAGCAGTAGCTGAAATGCAATGAACAGAAGCACATTAGACTAGATCCTCTGCTACCTTCTACTGCAATCAAGGGGATGTGTTTGCTATGTCTACTGTATGGAACATACGTGCTATTGTGGTATACTGCTCTTCTGCTCCAGCTTGCATGTCCAGGTAGAACAGGTTGTGGTGTTTGTTGATACTGGTTTTGATGTGGCACTGGAGACCAGGTTCCCTCTGGTAAGCAGGGCTTATGATGTTCAGCTGGGGTACCAATGCAGAGCTTTGTTTAACTGTGATTTTCTTTTAAAAATATGGAAGCAGATTATTAATATAGGCCTGGAATATCTTTAGACAAAATATAGAAGTTGCTGATACTCCTCAAAAATATTATAGTCCCCTTCTGGTTTTCAAATCTTGCTAGCATTAATTTTCATGAAAGACAGCATGGGCTTTGATTTCAGACACCAACATTTGTGGAATTCTTTAAAAAGTAAGTGAAATTTGGCTTGTCCTTATAATTTTAGTTTGCCTGATACCTGTGAGACATTTTTGTAAATTGCAAATAAACAGTATTATAAATACCAAACTCCATATTTGTCAGTATGACAAAATAACCCATATCTTGCTGATGTCATAGAATCTGTTATTAAACACAAATGACAATTTCTTTAGAAAGTTTTATATACATTTCAAATTCTAGATTATCACATTAAAAATATCACACTTTGAACACTAAAATTAGAGGTCTTCATGGATGTAACATCATACTGATGGGAGCCTATTCAATCTAAGGCGACTGAAGGCTCACACTAGGACCCTAAATCACTTTGTCTGTGAACTGCTTTTTGCTGACAATGATGCCCTTGTTGCCCACACGGACGCAGCTCTGCAGCGCTTAACATCTTGCTTTGCGGAGGCAGCTGAGCTTTTTGGGCTGGAAGTCAGCTTGAAGAAGACAGTAATTCTCTACCAACCTGCACCACAAGAAGACTACCATCATCCCCACATTACCATTGGTGAGTCGGAGCTTAAGTCAGTTCAGCAGTTCAGCTATCTGGGAATCATTATTTCCTTGGATGACACGATCGACAAAGATAGATAACAGAATTGCAAAGGCATAAAGAACTTTTGGAAAACTCCATAAAAGGATCTGGTTCAATAAACACCTGAAGAAAAGTACAAAGATTAGTGTTTACAGAGCCATTGTACTGTCTACTCTTTCATATGGGTCTGAATCATGGGTTATCTACCGCCATCACCTGCTTTTCCTTGAACGCTTTCATCAGCACTGCCTCCATACAGTTCTAAACATCCATTGGACTGATTATGAGTCAAATGTTACTGTCCTTGGACAGGCAGGGGTCACCAGTATTGAGGCCATATTGCTGAAATCGCAGCTGTGCTGGGCAGGGCACGTCCAGGATAGAGGATCACCGCCTTCCTAAGATAGTGTTTTGAGGTGAACTCGCCACTGGCTGCCACAAGAGAAGTGCCCCAAAGAGGAGATATAAGGACTCCCTGAAACAATGCCTCAGCTTTGGCAGTATTGACTACTGTCAGTGGTCCACCTTGGCCTCCAATCGGGAGACTTGGAGACACAACATACATAACTCTCTTGCCTCCTTTGAGAACACACGCAGAATTAGTCTCAAGGAGAAGAAACAATGTAGAAAGAATCATGCCTCGTCTATACCATCCAAGGAGACCTTTTGCTGTGCTTTTTGCAACCGGATTTGCCTATCCCACATTGGCCTTTTTAATTATCAGCACACTTGTAGTAGTCGGGGGTAAAGCCTGTCCCAAAACTTCATTCACAAAGTCAAGCCATCATGTGCCACTGATCAACAGTAGCCAGTTAGAACTAACACAGAACACAGCCAGCTTTTTTGTTCTGTATAAGACAAAACACACAGGAGGCTAAAGACATAAGAAGTAAAAATATTCACTACTAAGTTGTTTAATTGCGCTTTTTGTGGTTTATTTTTTGTTAATGGAAACCTAACCTTGACTGTGTATCAATATTCTCCAAGAAAATATTTTTTTATATCTGTGTTGTTTTTAATAGAACAGAATGATAACATTCAGAACTGAAAACAGCTGGTTATGAATGAACAAGCTATATTTTGGAAGAACATTAGAAGCAATCTCTTTAGAGACAGGTGAAAAATTACTTCAGGTTAAATAGAGCTGATGCAAATTTTCAGGTTTGATTGATGAAAAGGTCAAGTAATCTTTGTCCAATTCTAAATTGGAAGTCATTTAAGTCCATCTGCTCTCTCATTTATTCATTTATCTAGAAAAATAGCTATTAGGAAACAAGAAAAATTGGCAAGTATGATAGGTATTCCTGGGTTCTCTGTGTTCAGGCTGATTCGTGACTGCTGAAACATTTTTACCTAAGTAGGCTGCTGCTCTAATTTCTTCACTACTTTATAAAAACTGAGTTCTCTGTTTTCTGAGCCAATCATAAGCTGTTTGTTTGCTTTTAAGTAGCAGTAAAGCTAACTTTTCTAAGTATGTTGAACTTAATTATTTCCATTATAATTAGTGATATAGATGTCATCACTTCTTAATCTCATTTCCTCTGAGTTATTTAGAGAATATTAAAAAGAATGTCTCTTCTTGTTCATTTTGGTATCCTTTGCTTTAGTAAACTATTATTTAAGGTGTTAAAAGATGTTTATACCCTATAGTGTCCCAACACTATGTGAGATCAGTGTATACATATATTGTTTAATGGCTTGTCTCTCTCTTTCTATCTGCCATTCTGTAAGACCTGGGTAAGCTAGAGAGAGTGAACGTAATGAAGTTCAACAAAGGCAAGTGTAGGGTCCTGCATCTCAGCAGGAACAATCCCATGCACCTGTACAGGTTAGATGTTGAACTGCTAGAAAGCAATTCTTCAGAGAAAGACCTGGGGGTCCTGGTGGACAGCATGTTAACCATGAGCCAGCAACATGCCCTTGTGGCTAAGGTGGCCAACAAATATCCTGGGGTACATTAGGAAGAGTGTGATCAGTAGATCAAGGGAGGTAATCCTCTGCCTTTATTCTGCACTGCATCTGGAATGCTGCGTTCATTTCTGGCCTCCACAGTTGAAGAAAGACAAGGAAATATTGGAGAGGGTCCATAGGAGGGCTACAAAGTTGATTAGGGAACTGGAGCACCTCTCTTATGAGGGAATTCTGAGAGAGCTGTGCCTGTTTAACCTGGAGAAGAGATGACTGAAAGGGATCAGGTGTCGGAACAGGCTTCCCAAGGAAGTGGTGGAATTGGTGGAATCGCTGTTCCTGTAAGTGTTCAAAAAACATGTACATGCTCTCAGTGACATGGCTTAGTGGTGGACTTGTCAGCTGTGGGGTAAAGGTTGGACTTGCTAGTCTTGAAGGTAATTTCCAGCCTAGTTGATTCTATGTTTCTATTAATGCATACAGACAATTTAAGGGCAAATGTCAAGAGGATGGGACCAGACTCTTCAGTGGTGCCCAGTGACAGGATAAGGAGCAGCAGGCACAAACTGAAACAAAGGGAGTTCCATGTGAATGTGATTAAGAAATTCTTTAAGGGTGCAGAACACTGGAGATATTCAAAACCCACTTGCACTTGATCCTGTGTAACCTGCTTTAGGTGAACCTTCTTTAGCAGGGGATATAAACTAGATGATCTCCAGGCATCCCTGTCAAGGCCAGCCATTCTGTGATTCCATGATTCTATAATTTAATTTATTACAAATTAAATCAGAGTAGAATGAGAAATAATTAAAAAAAAAATCATAAAAACACCTTCTCCCACCCTTGCCCTTCTTCCTGGGCTTAATCTCACTTCCATTTTCTCTACCTCCTCCCCCACAAGCAGTGTAGGGGGATGCGGAGTGTGGGTTGCATTCAGCTCATCACACTTTCCAGCTATTTCCTCGTTACACTCTTTTCCTGATGAGGTAATGAGGTCCTCCAATGTGGAAAAAAACTTCTTCAATGTGAGTCCTTCATGCAGGCTTCAGTTCTTCACAGACTGCTCAAGTGTGGGTCCCTTCCACAGGCTGCAGCCCTTCAGGAACAGATTGCTCCAATGTGGGTCTCCTGCAAGGTCACACCTCCTGCCAGCAAACCTGCTCCAGCGCAGGCTCCTCTCTCCACATGGTCACAAGTCCTGCCAGGATCCTGCTCCAGCATGGGCTGCCCAAGGGGTCACAGCCTTCTTTGGGTGCATCCCCCTGCTTCAGCATGGGGTCCTCCCGAGGCTGCAGGTGTGTATATCTGCTCCACCATGGACCTCCATGTGCTGCAGACCCACCTCCTGTCTCACCATAGGCTGCACCACAAGATGCACAGGAATCATTTTTCTGGCACCTGGAGCACTTCCTCCCCACCTTCTGCGTTGACCTTGTGTCATGGTTTCAACCTAGCCAGTCTCCACTGGAGGCGTGGGTTCGTATCCCACTTCTGACACCAACGGTGGGAGTAACTATGTGTGGTCTAAGGCACATGAATGGATGAACGAGATTCCCACTGTCCCTACCTACTACCCAGCGAAACCACAGCCAAGGGAACGGGCTTGGCAGAATCAGCGAGAAAAATGTCTTGGTCCTCCTATATCGTCGTTTAACCCCAGACAAGACCCAAACCTGACTCTGTTTAACTCTTAAAATCAGTCGTGGGCAAAACATACTCTGTATGCGTGCCAACATGGTGATCCCCATTACAATCAGCTAATAAGTCTCAACAGCATTAAAAGGCCATTCAAAAACTTCCAAACTCTCACATGATGCTGTAAATGGTCTGGAAGGGCGGGACTGGGAGGGTAAAAGAACGTCTCCTTCACAGGTTTACCACCCGAGAAGGAGAAAAAAAGATGTGTAATTCCTAAGCACTTTTATTATATACCTCCCAAAGTATAAAGGTGGTGACCACACTGGGAACATAAGCCAGATCAGTTTCAGGATCAATGATTCTATTGTATTACAAGTCATTACCATAAAGTACAATGAGACAAAAACCTTAGCCCAAGCCCCACATTTGAAAAACTCTAATACAGAAAATACCGGATGGCAGTAAGGTACGATATACTGAAACTGTGAGATCAAGAGGAACAACCTTGAGAGCCAATAAATCAGCATTGTGACGAGTGACTATTAATCTGGACAGATCTATCATTATCTCAACCCTTCGTGCTAAAGAACTGTTGTGGTTTAAACCTACCCAGACAGCTTGTTCACTCACTCCCAGTGAGTGGTGTCAGGCTTGAAGCAATTGAAGCCACGTTCCCCTTCCCTCCCCCCCCCCCCCCCCCCCGGGCTCTCCCCTTCCCCGCTCCCACAGGGATGGGGAGGAGAACCGAAAGAGTGCAACTCCTACGGGTTGAGACAAGAACAGTCCAACAAACAATGTACAACACAAATCACTGCTACCACCACCGACAACAACAAGAAAAAATAACAAAGGAAGAGAATAGGATACCATCTGCCGAAAAACGAGTCCTACCCAGAAGGCCCCGTGTCCTTCCGGGTAACTCCCCGTTACCATCCCTCCACCTCCCCCAGCCATGACGTGCTGTGGTATGGAATACCTCTTTGGTTTGTTTGGGTTAGGTGTCCTATCTCTGCTTCCTCCCGGCTTCCCCTCCTCCCTGGCAGAGCATAAGCCTCACAAAGTCCTTGGTCAGGGTAAACATTACTTAGCAACAACTGAAAACATTGGTATTATCAGCACTGTTCCCAGGCTGGAAGTCAAAACACAACGCTGTACCAGCTACCAAGAAGGAGAAAAATTGACTGCTACTGCTAAACCCAGGACACCTTGTTGTCTGCAGAGCTTTTTCTTTCATATATTCTCACTCCCCTCTCCAGCTGCAGATGCACAGCTTTATTTTACAATGCTTAATTTCAAATTAAACAGGGAAAATGTTAGAATTGTTTCCTGTCCTCCAACTAAGCAACAGAATAAAAAATTGCTTGTATTGAAACAGTCTTTCTTTCCTAGTGTCTTTTTTTGTCGCAAAAGAAAGCAAAAAAAGGTCTTAACAGGGACCTGGTTCTTTTGATAAGGTTGTTCAGAAAAGAAAACCAAGAATGACGAGAAAATTAAATTTAGACTTTTGTTCAAAGTAGAGTAAATTTATGGGATAAAATGTCAAGTAAATCTAAAGCAAATAGAAATTAAATTGAAATAGATAATGTGTAATTACATATAGTATAAAGATTTTATATCCAAGAATTTTTGGAGGTTGATTAATGACAAGAAGAAAGTTATAAGTGAACCTTGTAGACTACCCACAATTAGTGTTGTGATTGTAGTGGCTTACTTTACAGATCTGATTTTTTGATGCAAAACAAGAAATTAGGCTTCTACTTTGAAAAAGCTATTTACATTTAGAATTTATGTTTTTATCAATGACTCTTTATAGTGTTTGCTAGCACTAGAAACTTTTTGTTTCTATCCTTAAGTCATACTTTATTTTGCAATTATTTTCCATCTTGCCTTTTGCCATTGACATCTTGTTAGTATTTGCAGATAGGACCTGTATTAACCTGTAGATGCTCCCTGAACATTCATGTCCCAGATTTTGTACCAATACAGGTGTGACAATATGGTTTTGCTATAAAAATATTACTCAGTGCACTAGCTCATCCACTAACAAAAGTCTAGAGACTGTAGAAGTCCCTGTTTTCCATATTCCAATGCAGTGTTTTGAGAAGATTATGTTATTAGACAATGCTAATCTGTTCCTAGCATTACTCTTCAGTGAAGATGAAATCTCTTGAAAAACACAGAAAAACTATGTATCATGGTAGTACGCATCCTATTACAAGGCACCAAATGTCATGTTCTCACCCTATACATTCCTACTGAAATCAGTGTCCGAAACCATTGTACATATGACAGTTCTTTGTATGCCTGAAGCAGGCAAAAAAAGTCTTCCACAATTCAGAAAACAAATTACCCACAATTTATATATTGTTATTTCATTGTTTTGTTTGTATTTAATCTTAGACAGTGACTTTGAAGAAAACAAATTCTCAGTACCAGATGATTTCCCTTCTGCGCTACTTTACTAGTTAATGGAAATGCCTCTTTCTTACCTTGGGTTGAGCTACTGTGAGCTCGTACTTATGCATCATGTGACGGGTAAAGACATAAACATGAAACAAACTTGAACATAAACATTTCAGGCAAAGAGGCCATTTCTTATCCAATAAAGCAATTAGGTTTTTTTTGCACCTTGCAATGAGTGTAGTCTAAGTGCATACGTGGCACACATTATGCCACTGGTTATGGCTTCAGCTTGAATAATTACAAGTTAAGAATATTTGTTTCATTGTACTTAAGTTCTACTTCTAGATTCTACAAAACATAAAATATTCATTGCAGAAAGTAACTCACTTTAACTGAGACTTGTTAAGCATTGTGTCAATTAGGAATGAATTCAAATCTCCTCAGACTCTCAGTGAAGACTCATTTTCAGTTGTGCAGTAGAAGCTGTTCTGGGTAATGAAACTTAGACATTTAGACAGCATAGAGGAACAAATGGAATTCTGAAAGTAAATAAAACAATGAGCAGTAGAATCAAACCTAGTGTTGACTAATATCTCTCTTTAGTACTGATATGTGATGGCACCACTTCTCTTATCAACCTTAACCTTACTGTAGCCATCTTCAGGAAATAAGAAGACTCAATTTTTCATTTTTTGCCTTCTCTTTTGATGCTATTAGTGCCATTTGAAAGAGCTCAATGCTTTACAGACTCTATATAGAGTTAAATCATAACATCAGAGGGTCATGTTAACAAAAAAAAAAAATAGGATGTTTTCTTGCTACAGAAATAAGTCATGAATCAGTCAGCCTTCCTTCCCAAAATAACTTTAAATTTGTTATGGTTGACATCCATTTACTATGTCAACCCTCATGATTCAGTGCATTTTATGTAAATAATTTATAATACTGAATAAAAATTAATGTGAGATTTAAATGTGCTGGAAATTAATATTTTAAAAGTAGAAGAGTGCTATGTAGTGAGAGTTGTTTTCAAATGTGAAATTAATTAAGAGAAAAATTAAGCTTCCCTCCCCTATTATATGTCATAATGAGAGTATTCAATGCCGTTTCCTCTAAATATTAGGTTAGTGAGAACTAAGAAGGCTTCCATAGCTTGCAAATTTATCAAGAGAATTGTCATCTAGTATTCTTGTAGATATGAACTGTGAAACTATGCAACAGATACTCACTGAACATTTGTTACAAAGGAATTTATAAACAATGTTGATGTGTAAAATAAAGTTATAATAAGAGCTTACTTTCTTTTAATAAAATAAAAGAAGTCATAATCAGCCAAAATGGATACTGTCTGGCAGATAAAGGACCCAACAGTTCTGACTTTTTTTTCTTTCTGAGCAAGATTAATGTCCCTACTCTGTCCTAGCAACTAGATTATATAGCTGACCTTTGTTGCAGTTTATTCTGTCTACTGGAATGCCTGTAAAATAGTTAAGCATAAATTTTACTCTAGAGAGCTTGAGACCATATCTTGATGATTAAAATACTCATCTGGAATATAAAGAACCAAATTCATACCAGCAGTATAGTGTTGTGTTAGGTGTAGGGTGTGATGAATCTTTGACACTGAAAGCAAGACTCATAATTGAGATTTCTAGGATGAGTTTTCCTCATTGTAATTCTGCTTGTATCGGATAAAGTTACTGCGTTTTTTTCCCCTGCAGTTTACAATGCTCCAAAACTCAATTTTCTTAATGTTTCACACATTCTAAATCCAGTGCTTATAAGTTACTGTACTAAACACATCCTTAAGGAGTTTAGTAGTTGTAGGCCTCCAAATTTGTGTTATCCAGTGTATTGCTTTCTTAGTCTGAAGTGTTCACATCAGGATCATTTTTACTTTTATATTATTCCACTATTCCATCTCTTGAGGCTTCCCAAAGAAAAATGTGTTTTTTACCACAGGTATCTTAATTTGAGGGAGTCATTGCTACTGTTTTAGTTCTAATGATTGGTGGGTTTCTATTGCAATGTATGTTTTTCCCCTTAGGATAACCTTTTTTTTTTGTTCTGTTCACATTGTTTATTATATTTGCTGTTATTAATTTCTTTAAATCTTGCACTCATTCTGTTAGCAATTCAGCAATGGTGCTTAATATAGGTAAGCATTAATTTTTTGCAATACACTGACCAAGTCAATATGTACTGTATGTAATACATTCAAGTTATTATGTTTAAAGATAATTATACCATTTTCCACTGCAAATGAGGTCTTTCAAAAGTTCCTTGGTAATTTACTGTGGAACAGTAAGACTTAAAAGGCTTGAAACATTTCTTGGGTGATGGGGTTAACCTTTAATTATTTTATACATTTATTCCTGATAAAAATTTGTAGCATATTTACAATGCAAAACTATGTTCTTGCAAACGACTCTACTATTGGCAATTCTTTAAAAAGTAGTGATAATGTATATTAAGTGTACAAAGGGACATAGTGGTTTGGAGAAATGTAAAAAATATTCAGCATAAGGATTGAAAAAATAGAATACAACTCTGAAATATAATGAAAGGAAGGAATGGAAAACATGCAGTGGTGCTAAGGAATATTTTCTCCTGACCTTTAGGGGCAAATTTCAAAAGCCAGCTTGCAAAATTAATAGTAGTTCATTCCCAGAGACTGAAGCTGATTCAATAGAGGAGCAAATAGCTCATCCTAGGTACAATGGAAGTAGGTGATCAGAAATCTGTAAGAGACGGACAGAGCTGCAGATAAGTGTTGAATTACTTGCATATTCTCACAGGCAGACCAGCCAGAAGTTAGAATCCTTAATTTTGCATTGCATGGGCAATACTCAACTTGCTCAGACTTCTTATGAACCTCCTGACAAGCTCGAGTTCGCCATAGCACTCAGCATGCTATAAGCCCCAATATTGGGAACAAGGTTACAACTCTCAAAATGACCAGTTATAAAACCACTAGCCATCTTTCAGAATTGTTGCCTTTCCTACGCTGTCTACATACTCTGTATCTTGTGCAAATCAGACAAGAAATTAAGCTTTTTTTATTACCTTTTTTTTCAGAAGCCAGTACAATGGCACAGATTTATAATCCTCAGGGAAAAATAGCACATCAAAAAGTTTTACCTGATTAAAAACTTTGCATTCTTTTTTTTCTTATTTTTATACATGCATGTATTGAAACCTGCTAAACATACATATACACACAAATGATAATCAATGCCAATAACCTACTTTTCTTTGTTGTGCTTTTTTTGTTTGTGAAATCTAAATCAATGGAAAATTGCAGAATACCAGGTGCAGACTCTCCTGAAAAGTCTTTTACCAAGTCATCCTGAAATTGTATCTCTCAGATAAAGGTCAAGGACAGAAGGAAGCAGTGAGTATGCAGTATGGAAGCAATCAACCCTTACATTCATTTAAAAGCAGGACCCCTTTAAAGAACCATTAGCAGTTTGTCATAAAATCAATGGGTCTGATTCTCTTTTCATTAGCACAAATATAAATTGGGAGTAACTCCAAGTTTATGAATGAAGTTTTATTGGCATGAGTGTCAGTGTATGATAAGCCTAGAGGACAAAATTGTCAACCGGTTTCTGTTTGCATAGCTCCAGTGTCACACTCCAATTGACATACAAGCATATGCATGCTTATGTATACACTAGTTTAAATTCTCAATACTCTTTTTGTTTGTCTAGATCCTAAAATAAGTCCATTTCTGTAAGCATGAGCTTCACTTATTACATAGTTTATATTTTTTTAAGGCAAATTTGTCTGAAATTTAATTCATTAATACAAGGAATTTTTAGATCTAAAATATAAAAATTAACATATATTTTTTCATGGTTTTGATACATTCTAGGTCTGCACTTTTTAATGTAATGTGATTATAACAATGTACCCAGTCTACATTCACTTGTTGATTATAAACAATGAAGAAAATTCATTTTGCCTTTTAAAACTATGTTCCTTTCCCACTGCCTTTTATGTGTGACTGTTATTTTTCCCTTTCCTTGATCAGGCTTATACAGCAAAATTATGAGGGCTATGTCCTCAGAAAGTGACAAAAAATGATGCTTTACTGACCCTCATCTCATGGATTTCTTTAGATCAAAACCATATTACCTTAGGTGCCAAGTTCAAGCACCCAAAAACAGTGTTCCAGGCCTAATCTGTTCTCAATACATGGCTCCAGGGCTGAAAATAATACTATCTATCTTGATAGATACAGGGATGTTAACTGTTATTGGAATGATCATCTTCTTTGTTAATTACTAAAAAAAACCCTTAAATTTTCACAAAACATTTCCCTAATTGACTTAACTAGTATGATACGCAGTGGCTGCAGCCCTGTTCAATAGATATGATGTCCCCACAACTCATTGGGTAGGCTTTGATTTTGGCTTACAGTGAAATTTCTCATGTGAATCTCATTCTCAAAAACAAAGGTAAGTGCAAGGCACAACCCCTTTTTTTTTTTTTTAAAGTGTAGAAATGTGCAGTTGGATGGCAATGATGAAAGAGAACTACAGAAAAAAATAGTTTTAAAATACACACTTGAACATTTCTAGTAGACATGAGCCAAATGTCTGTAATGCCACAATACACTTCATTGGTGCACCTACCTGTGCAATAAAAACAGCTGGTGGAGGGGAAAAAAAAAATTAAAGTCAAACTTGGTAAATGAAAAACGATCATAAAATTACCTATGTTCTCTAAAATGAAGTTATTTCACTTATTGTTTGATATGTCAAATATAAGGCAGACATTGTAGCCAATTTTTTTTTCAGAAGAGGCTACCACTCAGAAATGACGGAAGCTCCTCACACCAACTAATTTCAGAAGACAGAAATGCAGCCAGGGAACAAGTACAGACATAATATCACCAGCTAGAGGTGACAATTTGACAATTTCTCTTTGTTGACTATAAAGTGAGCTGAAAGAGATGAAACTTTAAAATTATACATTTCACTTAGGAACCCAAAATAACTGTGGTGAATTTGTTGCTCGGCATCATTAGCTGTCATACTACCTCATCATGTTTAGGCCTGGTGCAGTCACCATCCTAGAGCATATATGGTTACATTCCATGCAAACCTAATTATGACTAGGCCACTGTGCTTGCTATGCTCAAGAGAGACATTAAACACAGTATTACATATATGGTCATATTTTGTTGCACAGTTCCTGAACACATTAATTTTTATATGCTACATTACAGAAATGACTGAATATAAATGTGAAATAATTGCTCCTTTTAAACTAATTTCAAATATAAAGCAATAAGAAATATACCCTTTATCCTGTCATTTTAATTCTAAGTCTAAGCGTTTTGAAGTACCAGATATTTTGCTAGGGTTTTTGTTGGGTTCTTTTTGTGGCATGTGAATTAAGTGGGACATCAGAATAAACATTTTGAAGACTACACTCCCGTAAAAAATTTTAATCTTAATTAACTATATAAGTGTTATTGCTAAGCATGTGTTCTTATAGCCTGTATTGTCTGCCTAAATCTGAAGTAAGATATTAGAGAGTCGTTGAATATACATTTTCTTTATTTAAATAAAAGATTTAAATTTTGTATTGAATTTAAATTGATTTAAATTCTATATTGAAAAAGCAGAGGTTATAACAGACACTCCATTTACTTTCTTGAATCTGATGCCAAGTCATGCAAACATATAAATATTCTTTGTCCTGCTGAAGTGAGCATTGAAGTTAAGCATATCTAAATTTCTCTGCAGGGTTGATGCCTTGGGAATTATCTTGAAATACCCTTTGTACTGCTGGTCCATTGCATTGACCTGGAGTGCCACAGACCTCACTGAGACTCAGGGAAATGCAGAGTTTTAGATGCACTGAGCTCATTACAGAGATGTAGGGTAGAAGTTTCCGCTGCTTTCCAAAAGCTCATACTGCTGTCAGTGGGATCAGAGCAGTTTTCTCAAAGAACAGGTCATTCAAGGCAAAAAAAAACCAAGAAAGAGAACCCTAATCTAAGGATATATTTGATAACAAAAATGTTTCTAAATAATTCTATAAACAATCTACATTAAAACTTGTCTTATATGTATTATAATTTTATTTGGTATGGTATGGTATATCAGCATATTTTTAAATGCAGAAAAATGGCATATGCTCAATACTCCCAGGCTTTTTGTCTTTTTATTTAATTTGCAACGTAAGCATGGTCATCGATTTGTTTCTAATTTCACAGAATCATTGAATCATAGAATCGTTAGGGTTAGAAAGGACCTTAAGATCATCTAGTTCCAACCCCCCTGCCGTGGGCAGGGACACCTTACGCTAAATCATATCACACAAGGCCTCGTCCAACCTGGCCTTGAACACTGCCAGGGATGGAGCATTCACAACCTCCGGGGGCAACCTATTCCAGTGCCTCACCACGCTAACAGGAAAGAATTTCCTTCTTATATCCAACCTAAACTTCCCCTGTTTAAGTTTTAACCTATTACCCCTTGTCCTGTCACTAGTCTCTAATGAAGAGTCCCTCTCCAGCATCCCTATAGGCCCCCTGAATTTTCTTTTGTGCTTCCAAGGCTTTTTAAAATCTGAATTCTAAGTACCTTTCTTGTGGGGAAAAGGCATTATTGATAATTATGCAATTCAATGATAATGTATTTTAAAGGTTAAATGTTAATGCTCTGGGTAGACTTCATGTAGTGGCGCAAAATCCCATAGCATAAACTTAAAGAGATATAAACTATTTTTTCTATTTAATGCACTAAATATAAGAAAACAGCAAAACAAAAGGTGAGAGACATACAGTAAAGCAAATTAGACTGATTTTTCTTGTTTACTTTGTCTTAGTGGCAGCTATGTTACTACTTGGTACTTATGTCAGAGAATTTTCTTTTAAAAATAATAATTTAGGTACCATAGTAATAATTTTTTCAGTGGAGATTATTTAGAATCATATAATTATAGAAACACAAAATCATAGAATCGTTAGGGTTGGAAAGGAACTTAAGATCATCTAGTTCCAACACCCCTGCCCTGGGCAGGGACACCTTAGGCTAAATCATCAGGGGGATGATTTTCTTTTAAAAGCAATAATTTAGGTACCATAGCAATAATTTTTTCAGTGGAGATTATTTAGAATCATAGAATCGTAGAATCACAGAATCATAGAATTGTTAGGGTTGGAAAGGACCATAAGATCACCTAGTTCCAACCCCCCTGCCCTGGGCAGGGACACCTTACGCTAAATCAGGGGCAGGATCACCTTCTTTGACCTGCTGGTCACACTCCTTTTGATGCAGGCTGGGATACGGTTGGCTTTCTGGGCTGCAAGCACATGCTGCCGGCCCATGTTCATTTTCTCATCAACCAAAACCCCCAAGTCCTTCTCTGCAGGGCTGCCCTGAATCTCTTCTCTGCCCAACCTGTAGCTGTGCCTGGGATTACTCTGACCCAGGTGTAGGACCTTGCACTTGGTGTGGTTAAACTTCATGAGGCTGGCATCAGCCCACCTCACAAGTGTGTCAAGGTCCCTCTGGATGACATTCCTTCCCTCCAGAGTATCAACCGAACCACACAGCTTGGTGTCATTGGCAAGTTTGCTGAGGGCGCACTCAATCCCACTGTCCATGTCAGCGACGAAGATGTTAAACAAGACCGGTCCCAGCACCGATCCCTGAGGGACACCACTCGTTACTGGTCTCCAGCCAGACATTGAGCCATTGACCACAATTCTTTGCGTGTGGCCATCCAGCCAGTTCTTTATCCACCGAGTGGTCCATCCATCAAATTGATGTTGCTCCAATTTAGAGACAAGGATGTCAAGTGGGACAGTGTTGAATGCTTTGCACAAGTCCAGGTAGATGACATCAACTGCTCTACCCCTGTCCATCAGTTCTGTACCCCCATCATAGAAGGCCACCAAATTGGTCAGGCAGGATTTCCCCTTAGTGAAGCCATGCTGGCTGTCACCAAGCACCTTGTTGATTTTCATGTGCCTTAGCATGCCTTCCAGGAGAATCTGCTCCAAGATTTTGCCTGGCACAGAGGTGAGACTGACTGGTCTGTAATTCCCCGGGTCATCCATTTTCCCTTTCTTGAAAATGGGGGTTATATTTCCCTTTTTTCAGTTGTTGGGAACTTCACCTGACTGCCATGATTTCCCAAATATGATGGCCAGCGGCTTCGCAACTTCATTTGCCAGCTCCTTCAGGACCCACAGATGGATCTCATCAGGACCCATGGACTTGTGCACATTCAGATTTTTAAGATGGTCTCGAACCAGCTCCTCTCCTACAGTGGACGCAAGGTCTTCATTCTCACAGTCCCTCTGTCTGCCTTCCAAGACTTGGGTGGTTTGGTCAGAGCCTTTGCCAGTGAAGACCGAAGCAAAGAAGTCATTCAGAACCTCAGCCTTTTCCAAATCCTGTGTAGCCAGTTCTCTCGAGAGCTTCCTGAGGGGGCCTACAGTCTCCCTAGTCAGTGTTTTATTTGCTATGTACCTGCAGAATCCCTTCCTGTTATCTTTAATACCTCTAGCTAAGTTTAATTCTAATTTCAATTCTAATTCTATTTCAAACATAGTTTGTCTAGCCCTGTTCATGCAGAGATACAGTACATCCTCCTGGCTGCAAATAATTGGTTTGTGTTTATATAAACGCAATTACCTTTCTTTTATTTTTCTAGTGAGCATGAATTTTGGAACATATTACCATATTGGTAATACATAGTGAGAATACTCTACTAAAGTGGTTTTAATCACTGTTACATTGTCCAATGAATGCTAACATCAGACATTAAATATAACATTTTTTTAATTCACTTGAAGTTAATAATACACACAAATAAAAATAGCCATCCTAAGTCAGAAGAAATGTGCATAGTGACAGTTTTCACCCTGCTGCGTTGTATGTTCCTAGCAAGCCATCTGCTGCATAAGAACCTCATGCATTGCCACAGCTTTTCTCTCTGCAAAATTTCAAGTGCTAGAGCTAAATGGCTATACACTACTGAGGAAAGACAAGAACAAGCAACTTCCTAGGCAGATACAGGCAGGATAAAAAGTGATCTTGCCATTGTTGTGCTATGGCAGGATTTTGCAATCAATTCAGTTAGGCATATGGTTTATACCAAGAAAGACCTTCCACTCTTTCTAAACAAAGCTTCTTGGGAGGATCTGCACACATGACCTTCACAACACTAATAGTGCATTTTTCTCTCTGTGATGTCTGGACAGGGGACTCAAATGCTTTGTTCCAGTGCTCCAAATCATTGCCTTTGATTTAGGTGATTACATCTTAGTCTTTGCATTACTTCAATTGGGCTCCTATGAGCTCTGAGCAGGATGCCTGTTTTCATTTATGTATCATACGCCTCACTGTTTTTCATAGGACTATACAGATAGTAAAAGTAACAGAAATATTTCACAGTTGTGAAATGCACAAATTGGGTGTTGGGTGGAAGACAGTAAACTGTCTCTTTCAGTAACAGATCACAGTTAGAATAAATTGTGTATGAAATTAAGTTACTCTCAAAAAATGCTTTCCAGTCTAAAATTGAATTCTTCTGTCACTCGGGGATTCTAACATACTTGCAAGGATGTTTTCCACCTGAGTAAAGTTACCAGTCCCACTAAGCTTCGTGATACATCTAGAACATGTTTGAACATATTGCTGTCCCTATCTAATCTCTGTGGGGAGCTTCCTTATTTCATTTGTCAAACTCAGTATTATTATTTCAGTCTTAGCAGTCTGAGGATAGAAGCAAGACTAACATACACAGGGAAAAAAAATACACAGGTTTGGGTATAGAATTTCTACAGATGTGAAACAGGGTAAAGAAGAATTTCATATATTTATGCAACAAAGGAGACAGTAATTTTTAATAGCAATAGGTATTAATGCAAAAAGTCAGTGAAAATTAGTATTTCTTCCCACTAATATATTGTGTTTTTCAAAATCAACAAAGCTATAAATTTAACAAAACAATAAATCTTCAGGGTTGTTATTTGCAAATCCTTTATCAATGTTATTCACAGTCTGCAATGAATTGAATGTGAATGTATCTACAGCATAGGCAGGAAATCGAAAAGTGCAGGCTGCATATTAAACTTATTACTACCCTTCATATATGTCTCATCTCATTACAAAGTGACTCTCATGACATGGAAAAATCTATAATACAAAAGATGGGGAATGTAAAATGGAATTTAAAACTTAAAAAATCTAACCAGAAGTTTCTAGACCACAGGGTGAATCTGCCTTTCACTAACTTCCAAATGATGGCTGTGTTCCACTAGTCAAAATAACCCTTTGGAGATACCTTTGCTGTTTCATCTCACGGAGCAAGGACATACATTGCAATATTGAGATTGGGATTCAATCTTACACTGCACCTGACAGAACAGGACCTCATTTCAATTGGGCAGATCCTAACTGGCAGATGCAGGATTGATGAAGATAAAAAGAGAGTGAAGAGGATTATGAAAAGTAAGTATACCTAGAGCGTATGCTTCAAAGTTTTTATTCACCATCTGTCCCTTCTCGTTTCAATTAATCCTATATCACTCATGTGAGCCCAATAGAATGGAATCACACTGGTTTCCTGAGTCCTGCCTGACAGAGAAAACAGTTAACAAGGGGAACCAAATGCCTTTGAGCCACTCATGTCAGCCTACATAGACTTTCTCTATATTTCACTACTTCTTTAATCCTTGGGGTATTTGAGGAAATGATTCCTTCAACTCTGGCTTCTGGTTTATTCATTTCAGGTTTTACTTACAGAAGTCTAAATCAAAATGGATAAGGCAAAAATGTGTTTTCTCCTTAGCACAGACATGGAAGTGCTCTGGATCCTCCTCTTATATGGAAATAGTCTACATGCCACATAGAAAAAGAGTTAATCTCTCTCCTAGAATCTTTAAAGCATTGTCCTTTTGTATTAATGTCTTATTTGGACAACTATGAAAAATTAGAGATTTATTTATTTATTTTTTTACATTTGCTTCTTATTAAGTTTTACCATTGAAAGGCAAAAAGGTTCTCCAAGGACGTTGCATATGAAACACATAACAGATCCTTCAAATAGACGAGGTCTATCTAAGCATGCATAACCATATGTTCACAAAGGCTTATGATCTTTTTAACTTCAGAAATATGGATTTTGGCTTCCTCATGTTAAGTTTTAAAAGCTGAAAGTACATGAATTTTGGAGCATGTGTTTTCACAGCAGATATCCTTAGCTGTGACTCAGGTGGCCAGTGAGCCTAAAAAGATCTTAAGATTGTATGCAGTAATCACTAAGGATACCATTGTGTCATGCTGAGGAAAGCCCAGCAAACAAATTCTGATGATCTATTGATGTCCCCAGGAGCTGTTGCATGCAGGCAAGCTATTCACAAAGGATAGTCACATTGTTTTGTCCCTGTATCCCAGATTTCAGCAAAGTGTTCAGTTTTTGTTCTCACAATTACTGTATTGAGCACTAACCCTGGGTACTGTCTAGCTGCCCACTAAACCATCACTTCTGTCTCCCAAAGATAAACTTCACAACATCCCACAGCTGCTTGTTTGTTCATTAGTTAGGTCTATCTGTTAACCAGATAGTAAGTTTAAGGCTCCAGCACACACAGTAGTAGAATCCCAAATAAAAAGAAAATAAATGCTTACGTATTTCGCTCCCCTCCTCCCATGCTGTTATAAAGAATACACTTCCTGAAAATTTCAGTATTTTTCTTTTGGTAGGACTGAGTCCTGGAACTCTATAAAGTCTTCTAATTTGTGAATTGTGAGGCCTATGGCATAAGCCAAGAATAGGAACATTACTTTGATCTAAAACATTAGTGTAGTTGGAGTATTCTTCCTTTGCTGCAGCAGGGACAATCCCACAGTGAATATGACAAGGCAGCAGTTCAAATACATAGCAAAAGTACCTACCGTGCTTGAGCACATGCTTTGAGATAAGTTTCCCTCATGTAGAAATAATAATTTGAGAAGTAGCATGCTTTGGCAGTTATCTCAGATGCAATTGCATCAGAGAAGTTACACTGCAGTTTTTGCTTCAGTGCATCTCAGTTTTAGATAAACCAATTTTTGTAGACGTGCCCCAAGAGGTAACCATATGGTAAGTTTTGAGGCTATATGAACTACATAGTGAAAGTCTCAAAAATTCAAGCCATTCTTCAAGTGACAGCTGTGTCTTTATTCTTAATAGTCATCATTACCTGCATCAAATGCTCCAGGCTTCAGGTGCTTCTGCTTGGTCCTGTTCTTTGGCTTCATTTGTACACGTGCAGACAAGTGTAAAGGAAACTGAGGGACAAATAGGTTTTTCACTTGGATTAGGGAAGTTAAAAAAATGTTAATTTATTGTGATTTATATTAGCGGCTTTGGAATAATGATCTTCGTTACACACACTTTTTTTTTTTTTTTAATATCTATTACATGCACTTTAAACATTGGTGCCTAAAGGGCAATAGTTTCTCAGAGAGAACTTGTTTATTTAGAAGTGTTTGTTGACAGCAATTGCTCAACACCTGACCTTATGCTTAAAGGAAATCTATAAGAAGATTATATTTAAGTTTCAGCAGCAAAGATATGCCTTCCTAGAACATCCCTTTTTATTGAAACAAAAAAATATAATGTAATGAAATAAAATGTCCATCCTTTAAATCAACTGCATTCACTGTGCTCAGTAGCTCTGGAAGAGATTCCACACATAGCATTTAAAATACTGAATTCACTTCCCTGGCTGGCAGCAACTCTTTCCAAATTCCCTGTGGGTTCCTATGTCTCTGTGACATATAAAAGCAAAAGAACACAGTAAGAAATCAAGGGTCTTCATACTTTGACCTTGAAAAGAGTTACAGTGTTCTCGAAAGCTTCAGTAGCTGTAGTTGCTACAGTTTCCTCTATTTTTTTGCAGGAGGAAGTTACAGAAATTAAAAGGGAATTTTTAGCTATCAAAACAGTATGAACCAAACAGGAAGATATGATATGAGCACTCATGATAAAATAATGGGAGGGATTCCTCACGATATGGTTCAATAAATGGGAGAACAAAAAAAAAGAAACAGTTTCTCGTTTGAATTTTCAGGTATCTGATCTTTTTTGCATCTCTTAGGTTTGAAAAAGAGACTATATATTTTCAATGGTGCATTAATCCTAAATCTCAGAGTATCTACCAGGGTGATTGTCAGTATAAACTAAGAGAAAAGAATTTCTCTCATCCTAAGACTGGTTATTTGATTTATGTTTGGGTTTGGTTTGGGTTTTTGTGTGTATGTGTGTTTTTACTTTCCTTTTTCCCAAGCACTGGTGATTAGTCATGTTTAGAAATAATATTCATGGATCTGGTCTGATTGCTGTTTCTATCTTCATCAGATTTCTTTTTTGAGGTAAAAAAGGAAATTGTTAATCCTTAGATCAAACAGTTAGTTTGGTCTTTGGCCTATTCTGTGGCACACAATATGTACATGTCCTAATACAACCTTGGTTTTTTTGTAAATAGATTCCATTCTGAGAGTTTAGGGTACTTGTGATGCTCATGAAGTTTCTGCTGTCTTCTTGTAGCATAGTATAGGTTTGGCTTTTGCTGCTTTACTGCAAATCTATAAGAAATATCCAAGGTACAAGGATGTTTTTTGAACCAGGAAAAGTAGCAGGTTCTATCCTGGATATTGCAGATAGCTTTCTGAACAAAATGTTGTTTCCTAGTTATTGCAATGAAATAGACTGGATTTCATTAATCAGAAAACATTGTTGGAGCCCTTTCTTCCCAAATTCCTAGTTTGTAAATGTAAAATAGAGCAGTCTATCACTGATAATGCAGAACACAACAGCAGGAACCAAAATGAACAGAAAAAAATGAGAACTCACAGAGAAAGAGATAGACTAAGTATGCGAATGTTAGATCTGTTTGTGATTCATAGATGATTTAGTGTTATTTATGAAACAGACCAAAGCAATTCAAAACAGCTGTCACCTAAAGAAAAATATATCAGAAATTAGGGAAGCATCTTTAATTAAGGACAGGGGTGTTTCTTTTTAATTTTATTTATTGTTGATATTGTAAAATGCTTAATCTAAGATATATGTATTAGCTTCTGGAATAGGACAGTTGATATAAAAAGGCTATCTTTGCTAGATACCAATAATCTATTACATAGTTCATAGGCAGTTTTTTATAAAATTGAACCATATATATGGTTCTCATATATATCATGTACAGTCAAAAAGACTTTTTGAGGCCAAAAAAATGATCACTGTTTCTTGTTTTGAAGAGATGCTGTGAAACATCAGTAGCACAAAATTAATGAGACTTCTTGGGAACAAGGCATTTCTGATTGTAGTTTCCATATTCTTTTCTTTGACTTTCTTGCTGCTCAGAAAAGTTACTTGAAGTAGTGTTCCTGAGTACTGATTCTGAACTGAATAGAACTTCTGAACTGAAGGATAATGCTCTGGAACTTGGAAAGTTTCTAGTGTCTTATCCTGATATGTTCATGGTAT
Source organism: Pezoporus wallicus (assembly GCF_028554395.1). Lineage (NCBI taxonomy): Eukaryota > Metazoa > Chordata > Aves > Psittaciformes > Psittacidae > Pezoporus > Pezoporus wallicus. The sequence goes on along the minus strand of NW_026636605.1, from coordinate 34,050 downwards.
TTTGCATCATATAGATACTAAATTCATGAAACCAGACATTGTTTACTAACACCTCATCTTTGCTGTATGAATATTTGGCACGCAAATTCACCTAGTTCACCCATATCTAGCTTGTATATTGCTATGTCTCATCCTCTTTTGGTACAAGCCAAGCAGTTTCCTTCAAAAGAAGTCTTCAGGATCCTTCTGGAGACTGTTCAAAGCCAAGGGTTCTTCTGGTAAACATTATCCAAAAGACTGTATAAAGTCTTTCTCCTCCACAGGTCTCTAGTACTAATTTAGCAGCTGAAGTACCATTCTCTCTCTTTTATTTAATGTCATAGTCAGGCAGAATATCACTATGTGCCAGGAGTCACTCTGGTGAACTGTAACACAGCCTTCCTCTTATTTCAGATACTGTACACTTACACACTTGTACAGAGATTTTTTCTTAGGACCACAGGTGGACCATATCAGACCCAGAAGAAAGCTATCACCAAATACTGCATATTGTGACTAACTTGCCATAGACTCCCTCTGGTGAGTTCAGACATTGTTACTTTTTTTACATTGGGAACATTTTCTGTAGAAAGTCATGTGCATAACTCATATGACATATTGTAGGGAAGTAATAATACCCCTGTACTCGGCACTGGTGAGGTTGCAGATAGTATACTGCATTCACTTCTGAGCCCCTCATTACAAGACAATTTGTTGCTAGTGCAGATCAAGAGAAGGGTCTAGAGCAGAAGTCTGATGGGAAACAACTGAGGGAACTGGGGTTGTTTAGTCTGTAGAACTACAACTACCTGAAAGAAGGACGGAGAGAGCAGGTGGCTGGTCTCTTCTCCCAAGTAACAAGTGATACCAGAAGAGGAAATGACCTCAAGCTGTGCCAGGGGAGTTTTAGACAGGATATTAGGAAAAATTTCTTCACTGAAAGGTTAGTCAGGCGTTGGAACAGGTTTCCCAGGGAAGTGGTGGAATCATCATCCCTGGAAGTGTTCAAAAAAGATGTAGATGAGGCCCTTAGTGACATGGTTTAGTGGTGGTCTTGTCAGTCATGGGGTAAAGGTTGGACTTGCTGATCTTGAAGATCTTTTCCAACCTAGCTGATTCTGTGATTATCCCACAATAAATTTTCATAGAGGTCTTAAACAACATTCATAGAGGTCTTGAAGATAATTCATTTTCTACACATTTTCTTAAAATGAATAATCAGGTGGAGTTTTAATAAAAACTTGGTAGAAAAGCTTTCATTTGAGGCCATTGACTCTTAGAAGACTGAAAATGTGCAGAATGATCAAGTGAACATTAAGATTCTCTTAAATTAGCATATTCCCTAATCACAAATTGCTAGGTAGACAGTTTTTCTATCAGTATGGACTATGTGAAAACCTTACTTTTCTGGATCTTATTTTAATTGGAACAGGATTAGGGAATCACTTGGCTTTTCTTTATTTGCCTCTAATACTTCTAGAACTCAGTGATCGATTACAGCTGCACCTGATGATGAAATTGAGGAGTCAAAAAATATGAAGTGGTGAGGTAAAAGGGAGAGCCAAAGTCTAACTATCCTTTGAAGTGAAAGGTATTCATTCTTTACCTGGGGAATGGTAGTGATGGAAGTAATAATGGCAAAGAAACATAATCTAATAATGTGATTTTTTTTAAATGACAATCAAAATGAAAATCTTCCCAAGGTGAGATTCAGTCTCTCTGTTTATATTAAAAATTTGCATATTTCCATAAGTAGTGATGAAAGTTTTTTAAAGTTTTTTAGGGCTTTTTCTTGAAAGTTTTTTTTGTTGTTGATAGTTTGGTTTGGGTGTTTTTTTTGTGTGTGCATGTTGTTGTTTTTCTTTTTGTGTGTGTGTGAAAGTCTGTGGAATTTCAAATAAAAAACTGGTTAGAAAAAAGGGTGTTTGATGGTATGAATTATTTGTTCAGCTGAGCTAGAGAAGCTAGAAAGAGCTAGAGAGGACTAGAGAGGCTCATTTGTCCTGATTTTGGCTGGTATAGAGTTAATTTTCTTCCCAGTAGTTTGTATAGTGCTGTGGTTTTGCTTTAGAATGATAATAATGTTGAGAACATGCTGATGTTTTTCAGTTGTTGCTAAGTAGCACTTACCCAATTCAAGGACGTCTCATTTTCCTATGCTCTGCTAGTAAGGAGGGTCACAAGAAGCCAGGAGAGAGCACAGTCAGGGCAGCTGACATGAATTAGGCAAATGGAAATTCCATCTCATAGAATGTCATGCTCAGTATATAAACTGGGGGGTGTTGGCCAAGAGGGGCTAGTTGCTGCCCAGGGACAGGTGGCATATTGGTCAGTGGGTGGTGAGCAATTGTGCATCACTTGTCTTTTCTGAGCTTTATTTCTCTATCTCTTTTTGGTTTTCCCCCTTCTCATAACAATAATTATTTATTTTATTGCAATAATTAATCTGTTCTTAGCTCATGGGTTTTACCTTTTTTTTTATGATTCTCCTCCCCATTCCACCAGGACAGCAGGGCTGTCCCTAAGCAAGTGGGTATACTTGGTTGTTGGCTATGGTGTATCCATGACATAACTTTATGACAAATGGTGAAAAGAAGGTAATTCTGGAAGAAATAATTTCATTCTGAAGCACTATGCAATTTGTTATAGGAAATTTTAGGTTCTTGCCTTCAGTAATAGTGTTAATGCCTTGTTTTTATTAAGCTGGCATAATTCAAATTCACTGTTTATTGATGCTCCATGCCACTTGATAGAACCATAGAATGGTTTGGGTTGGAAGGGACCTTAAATGTCATCTAGTTCCAACCCCCCCTACCAGTGTCAGGGACACCTTCCACTAGACCAGGTTGCTTAAAACCCCGTGCAACCTGGCCCTGCCAGGGATGGAGCATCCACAAGTTCTCTGGGCAACCTGTTCCAGAGTGTCATAACCCTCAAAGTAAAGAATTTGCCCTTATATCTAGTTTGAATGTCCCCTCTGTCAGTTTAAAACCATTCCCCTTTGTCCTGTCACTAGATGCTCTTGTAAAAAGTCCCTCTCCATATTTCTTGAAAGGCCACAATAAGGTCTCCCTGAAGCCTTCTCTACTCCAGGCTGAGCAAACCCAACTCATCCTGTCTTCATAGGAGAGGTGCTTCAGCCCACTGAACATCTTCAAACTGTCTGAATTACTTAATTGCACTGAAATATATGTATTGTATAGAAGAACATTTATTTTCAGTGTAGATTTAACCAATGCAAACAAATACAAATATATTGAATAAAATAATTAAAATATAAATTGTATTTATTTTATATATATATACATATATATATATATAAATGGAATTGAATCTATTTACAACCAGAGCTCAATATGAGGATTTAACAAGCTACCTTTATTCCTTACTCTTAGAATGTACCACAATAATTTGTGTTGAAACCAGTTATTCTTCTTGTAGAACTGGCATACTGGTCAATTCAAAAATATTACTTTTTTCTCTAAATTTTTCCAGTGCTGTTTTTCACTTCCTAGGTAAAACAATCAATGGCACAGACCATCTTGAAAACTGATGTTAATAATAAGGAAGAAATAACAGCCAGTTGTCACACTGTATTACATCAGATTCTTGCCTCTACTCTCTCTGGGAAATATTCTGAAATTAGTACATAATCATTTTGTGCTTTTAATTAAATAACAACCAGGTAGCCAAGTATCAGAAAGAAATACACTTTTGCTTTTGAACTTTATAAAACAAAAAATGGAGAGCAATGATCAGATTGGACTTGTGTGTTTTAAATAAAAGTCACCAGTTGCTCTTGAAAACTTATAACTTTTTTCTTTTTTTCAGGCTCATTCAATCCACATCTCCTGGAAAACTGCAATTTAAAAAAAATAAGCCCTTTCAAAAACTGTAGTAACTTCATAAAAAATATAGCAGATGGTGAGTACTTCAGAATGATATTTTTTCAAGGTATGAAAGGAAAATACAATACTTGATTTTACTATTATTATGAAAAGTTAAAGCAATAGGTGGACATAATGGAGAATTGCATTACATGTCCAAAAGAGACCTCAGACAGTATAATGAATTTAATCCCTACTGTAGTCAATATATATTTGGTCCCCTGCATTTTAATTATACATGAAAAGCTAAAAGGATTATATGTTTTAAATGTAAAGTCTGACTCAGAATCATAGAATAGTTAGGGTTGGAAAGGACCTTAAGATCACCTAATTTCAACCCTCTGCCGTGCGCAGGGATGCCTCACACTAGACCATGTCACCCAAGACTCTGTCCAGCCTGGCCTTGAACACTGCCAGGGATGGAGCATTCACAACTTCCTTGGGCAACCCATTCCAGTGCCCCACCACCCTCACAGTAAAGAGCTTCTTCCTTACCTCTAACATAAACTTTCTCTTTGTAAGTTTGAACCCTTACCCCTTGTCCTATCACTGCAGTCCCTACTACTACAGACTTAATTTAAAACTCTTAAACTGAATATATCATGTTCAAAAACCAGAAATTTTTTTAGAAGGTATTTCATATCTGGGACATTCTGAATTTCATGTGAACAGTGAATTATCACTTTTTTCTAGATTCCTGTATTTTTTTGACCTCAAAATCTATAATAGGAAGTAAAATGGTCTGATATACAGCTAAATATTTTAGTGTTTTCCCATAAGATTAATTTTCAATATTATGGAACTACCAGTAGATGTCCCTATTGCTTTATTATTTCCAGAGGTTAAAAACAAAAAAAAACAAACCTGAACCAAAGCTGACAACTTCCTCCCCAACCCCCCAAACAAAACAATCAACCCCCGCCCCTCCAACAACCACAAAACATTACCCAAGCATTTCATATCTGGAAGGGAAACATGAAGCTAATGATGAAGAAACCGATAATACTATGGCTTTTCCAGTTGTTTTCCTGCAGGAAGACCTTATTTAACTTAAGCAAAACTCTTATTACACTATTATTACCACTGCTATCTGGATTATGAAATACGATGTATTTCAGTTGGCCTTTTTTCCTGGAATTTGGCATTCCTTATCGTGTTGGCTTAGCAGAAATCTGGGCCTCATGAAGGGTTGTGTACTGAAGCCACAGCTTGTGTACTAGCCACACCTAGTGACAACTCTCCTTATGGTCACACTCACCTGCCAGCCCTCCTTCTATATTGGTTTCTACATAGTGGGTGGCCAGCCATTTGAATTTTCACATTTCAGGATTAAGGTCTGATAAAGTTCTGTGAACATTTAGGGAGCTTATGACTTAAAGGTGCTTATAACTGTTGAGTCTTTACATTACCTCTATGGAAAGACTTAGTTTGCATTAGTGTCAGAAAATAAGGATTTGAACCAAGACTGATTAAACTGGCAGCAAGAAAATGCTGGTAACAAACTTTTCTTTGCCTTCAAACAAACATAAAGGTGCTTAAAAAGTATTTTTTATTTTAAAACCTAGAATAGACAGCCTATATTTGCAAGGAATGGACAAATGCTGCAGCATGTGACCTGACTTAAAAACATCAGCAAAATCCACACTTGAGCTATTCTCGAGTCTCAGCATTATCTGGAGAAGTGGTGTATAGTGTTAAATGCAGTTTGTATGTGTTTCTGTTTCATTCTTTTGTGCTTCACCAAACACTTTTCATGATTTGCTTCTGCTCAGAAAATGCATAATCTGCTTGCTGCCTCTGTTTCTGCAAATTTATCTATGTGGTGGAGTGGAACAATGAGGGAAGATTTATCATTTGTTTTCTCAGATGTCTACCACTAAAAACATTTTCCCTCTCCCAATTAATTGTCTAATTTTATTTCATTTCTCTATTACTCAGGCGTATAAGCGTGGTAAAGTTGTAATGTATCTCGTTGGGGCACAGTGATGCACTTTTTTTACTCTTTTAGGCCGGATATGTTTCCTGAAAGCTTAAAATAGTATTAGGAACTACAGAAAGAAGAAAAATAATAATAATAAAAAAGAAGATATGTGAAAAACTTGTGAGGAAAAGAAAAAGGTTAAGTGCCCTTGATGCATCACGAAACTTCAAGAGGCAGTTTAAAAATAATCCCGAATACCTATTGACACTCAGGGCACAGAACAGCACTACACCTTTACCTTCCCTTTATTTTTTACATCTGCTCTTGTCTACCTAGAAATATTCTGCTTGGATGAAAAGTATAGGGGTATTCATGTTGTAATATTATATTCCTAAATTTCTATGTGAAAATGAGGATACTGAATTTATTAGTTAAATATATGGGGGTTTAAAAATATTGTATTGGTATTTGGGAATCCTACTGAATTTAAGGACATTTTGAGTCTGGGAGTATTTTAGAATAAGGTCTGCAAATGGTTACTGACTCCAACTCTGCCTTGTTATGACACAGTGAAAGGAAAAAGAAAATCAGAGATGAGAAAAGACTAAAAGTACAAAGAACAAAATATAATTTAATCTCCCTCTCACATGAAATCACATTTTGAATTAATTTGAATATTTGAATATTTGATTTTTAGTGAAAATTGTCTTATTCTTGACTTCTTTTATTTGCGAATCCATTTATATACTCCCTGTTTTCAATACCCTTGTTTTTTTTTTTGTAACTAGAAAGAAATAAAATAGAGAAAGATCTTCAGAAACACGCACATGCAAAAGCCTTAAATACAGCTACACTAGTTCATAAGTATCTAAGTTTTAGCTAATGTGTACATGAGGTACAGATGACTTAAATGATGTACAGCTAAAGCACACCATAAACATATAAAGCACAAAACAAGAAAGAAAGAAAGAAGATCCAGGGCCAGACAATCGCACAGCTCTAGGATCTAGGACAGTGGGGCATTAAAGTTTACGCAGCCTTTTTTTATTCATAACACAGTTGTCAAAGAATGTGACAGTCAGTGACATTTCTCCATAGTGTCAAATACTTTGTGCTGCTGCCATAGACAGCTCTCAGGTACTTGTTTGGTGAACTTGTGGTTTTCAGTTGCAGCTAGCATAGCTGGTATTTAAGCTTCACCTACTTTATAACAATAATATTTTTCTACTTTTGGCATATATATAAATGCTGTTAAGAATCAATAGTATACATAAGAATATTTATTCTAATAAAAAAGGATATACTTTGGGTTTAAAACCAACAATATTTTCTTAGATATTTGGAGTCACAATGATAATTAACTAGGATTATCCCTGATTCTTGAATTATACAGCAACACATCTCATCTTAAAGACTCAATTAGGTTCTGAGACAGCATGGAAATAGAAAGGCCTAGAAACCATAATTTTACATTACCACAAATTTAAGAATATAGGTATATTGTTTCTTTTGTTGCTCAATTTGAGAAATAAAGGTGGTTTTCAAATATAATTTATCTTAATTCTCATTTTTATTAAATTATTTTTATTAGAATTATGTACGGGAATCTTATTACCACAGTGAGTACGAATACAATATGTTGTGAAGCATCTGAAGTAATTTTCAAAGATGCTCAGGCAAGATGTCTCTTTTATTCTTGTTTTTTTTTTTTTTTTTTAAAGTAAGTAAAAAATATGTTCACTCAAGCATTCAAACCTAGGGAGCCCTATGAAACTCTAGAGTGTGCATACACACCTACACACCTACTTTCATAGCTGAAAAGGTTCTGTATTTAAACTTAAGGGACATAATTTTTATATAAACACATACACATAGACACAAAACAAAATTAGTAATTAACTTTGCAGATAATATTCACTATTAAATGGAATCATTTTTTATGCAGCACATTCATCAGCAGGAATGTACAATCATCTCTCTTAAGTGAAGCTGTGGTTTTGGAGAATACTCAGCTTTTCACCACCCCAGAGGTGCCTTTCCAAGGTGCCTTTACAGAGCTACTTACTGCTGGTCTGAAGTGCTGACCTCCAGACTGATGACAAAAATTGCTGGTTGCTGCACAGTCTGAAAGCTGATCCTATTCTTAATTGCTGACTTGTGTTTTTTTCCAAATCCAACAGTAAGATGGGGATTTTTCAGAAAGAGAAGGTGAAAGGGATGCACAGGGATATATAGAAGTCTTTCCTAATGTTAAAGGGGGTGGACAAATTTGTAACAGATATCTAATTCTGTTAGAAAATCTAGACAAAAATGTTTATTGCCATTTGTGGCTTTGTAGGATTGGGTGTGAATGAGTAGTCTGACTGCCTTTAATGAGGCTACTTGTTTCACATGAAATTGCATTATATAATATGGTATTCAGAAGCCCTGAGTCTGATATCCCGACTTTCAGTGTTAATATTTCACAGTTCTATATTTGGAGCTTTAAAACTGTTTTAAAATCCCCTACATCTACATTAGCCATAACAGTTTAAATTACATGCATTGTGAAATTTTACTTTGATTGTTTGCAAAATGCACAGTATCAGAAATATTTATTTAACTCCAGTGTAAAATATTTGTACTGCATCTGATTCAAGATATTTAATTTTCTTGACTATGTGATTCTTTTAAATACGTAGTCCTCAAAGTCGTTTTTGATTATTTGGAGTGGTTTTTTTGGTTTTGTTTTTTCTTTGTTTTGTTCTAGGTTTTTTTTGTTGTTTTTTTTTGGTGGTGGTGGTTGTGGATTTTTTGTTGTTTTTTTATTTCTCATAACAATTTTGTAAATATTAATTGCATTTATGGGCTTTTATTGGTGCCAAGCTATTGCGTCTGCTGGTTGTGTAGATTAGCAATATTTAAACAGTCTTCATGAAGCAGTTGAAAGGTTACATTAAAATGTTGCTGTCCTGCTAATTTGACCACACTTCTAATTTGTAAAGAGCATATGAGCAGATCAAACAAATGTTTTGTGCAGCTGGAAACTCTGATAGTGACTGAAATTTAGAAGCCAAAGGATAAATAAACAGACCCTACAGGGATTCATCAAAAGCCTGAATTTTTGTTGGACTAATGGTGTAAAGAAGGCTTTATTGCTCTATGTGCAGCTTTTTTTGTGACTCTTGCCTACAAAGACCTCTATTCAGCAAAGATTAAACCCACTGTCCTGAAATGTGGGTGCTGACAACATTGCTCTGCTATGGCTCTTAGGCTTTCAGGTCTAGAATACAGCTAGACACAATTTTTTTTACGTTATTTTTTATTTATTACTTTATAATTTCCTACTCTTCAGCACATCCTCAGCTGAATATTCTATCAGCAGCATATGCTTACACGTTTCTGCTTCAAGGTTGGGAAGAATCTACAACCACCTTAAGTTCCTTAAAAGTCTGGTCTAAAGAAAAAGAAGAAAGAGAGGAAGTAGTCTACTTCACTGTTCTGATTTTGAAAAGTTTGGCACAATCCTTTATGTTGAGAAAAACAAGACATATTTTCAGCATACAAGGAGACAATAGCAAATGCATGTTTTGGAGTTTCTTGTATAGTAAAATCCCTGCTTGTAAAATTCTTATTTAAAATTCAGATTACAGTTTAAAAAAAATCAGATTACTTTGTTTTTGAATGTTGTGGGGGGAAAAAAATCATCACGACTTACTCGAGAACATGAGGGAGAGTTGGCTTCACTTAACTGTATAGTCCTATTAATCTTTTTTGTTCATCCAATAACTATTACAAGAATAAAAATACAAGAATGAGAAGGATCTTCTTGGTCTTGGCATCAAAATTAAGCTCATAGAGACAAGAATGAGAAGGATCTTCTTGGTCTTGGCATCAAAATTAAGCTCATAGAGACAATTTCAATTATGCTGCATGTCTGCTGCAGATCAGTATATTATTTCTCTAGGAATTAAAATATCGAAGTTTTTAGGCTGAGTAGCTTCAGACCACTGTATATGGATTTAAAATTGCTTCAACATACTTCTTCAGGCTGAATGTAGGTTGTACCTTTTTCCTTGATAAATTTAGAGAAGGAAATCACACCTATTCTCAGGCCTGTTTTGACAGACCAGACAGTCCAGTCTCTGTAAATGTCCACCACTTAAGTAAAGAATGTGTTCCCCTTCACCTACTCTCTGTATCTACTCCTCCTCAAGTCTTCTTTCTGCAGTGCATATGATTGTAACTACACACAAGATGAATGCTATTTGCTAATGGCAGGTGTACTTCAATATCCAATATCTCATTTTGTTTTCATCTTTCAAATCACAGTGATGACTGGGCTTTTTCTTTTCTCTATTTTCTAGATTTGTTTCACCTTCATCTGCTTGCAACAGCTCTTGTTATTAAGCCCTATAGAACAGCCTTTTGTACAATCCAGCACTTCTTTTTGCTGAAACCCTTATGTTTGCTTTTTTGTTGTGTTTTTTTTAATCTTCCTTTCAAAAATTTTGATCAACCACTGTATTTCTCATACCTCTTTTAACTTGAAAGCTTTCTTAGCCATATTCTACTTTCTGTGGCAAAGTGAGCAATAAAATATTGCATGAGACTTTACACAATTGAACTAGCAATTTCCTTTCAGCAAAGTATCACTCACATTCCTGATATCACGCCCACTTTTTTCCCTCTCGCCCAGTTCATAGTAATCATCTTGTGCTATCATTTATTAAGAAATAACATAGGGTGAAAGTAAAACATTTCTGAAAAACAGACAAGCCAACTAGCTGATCTATCTAGAATAAGAAAGGCCTATTAATTCCATCTGTGAGCAGCTCTTTGCTCTTCAATAAAATTAATACATTCATTTGTATGCCTAAATTTCTTACAATATCCTGACTTAACAAAAATATCAATTATCAAACCTTTTATCTGGTCATTAGGTTACTTGACTAACGCTATTGTTACCACAAAAGAATGTTAAGTCTACACTACAAAGAGAGGAACTTCTTATTGTTTTTTACTTGATCAGTCATTTTCAAAGGTAAAAGTCTCTCTTTCCCTTTTTTCCATTTGTTTTAAGATCATGACTGTAATTGTGTCTCTCTTCATTGTTGTGGGTTACCTTTCCTCAAGAGAGGAACCATGGCTTTTTTACAATATAAACTGCTACTTTCAAGTGCTCAAGGCATTTCTATTCTCTTCTTTTTTTTTAATTTTCTATTCTATTTTTTTTGATAACTAGAACTTTTTTACTAATGAAATAGCTAGACATTTTTCAGATGGAAGCTTGAATATTCAGACACTCATAAGCAATAATAGACCTCATAGCAGCCTTCCAGTATCTAAAGGGGGCCTACAAAGATGCTGGAGAGGGACTCTTCGCTAGGGACTGTAGTGATAGGAGAGGGGGTAATGGGTTAAAACTTGAACAGGGGAAGTTTAGATTGGATAAGGAAGAAGTTTTTTACTGTAAGGGTGGTGAGGCACTAGAATGGGCTGCCCAAAGAATTAAGTTCTCCATCCCTGGCGGTTGGCCAGGTTGGACAGAACCTTGGGTGACATGGTTTAGTATGAGTTGTCCCTGCCCATGGCAGGGATGTTGGAACTGGGTGATCTTAAGGTCCTTTAGAACCCTAACTATTCTATGATTCTATAATAAATTAACATTTCTGTTACAGCACAATGTACAGACATTTTTTTAAAGAATTCAAATATTACTGTACCAACAGATGATAAGAATTAAGTTCTCCAAAAGACAGCGCACCCCAAAAACCCTCCAGGATGCCAACAGACTAATTAAAAAAACATAAAATGTGTATCTTAGTTTAACTTATAAATGGTGGTGGGTTTGTTTCTCAGGTATTTTATAGTTATTTGGAATGTAATTTGCCAGCAGGTATCAACATCCCATGTAGTATCTTCAGGTTGCCTTTCTACTTAAGACAAAGAAATAAGAACTTCTGAGTTACAATTCTTATATTTTAGGTTTATAAAACTCTTTTACCCATTAATTTTTAAGGAAATCTTGGTTTTTAAATTTTACTTCTGAGATATAACTTTTGGATAAATCATCTTTTTTTTTTCTCATTTAATGTTTTTTTTTTCTCGGGGGGGAAACTAGTGTGTTAATTGTTCCTTTATGTTATATTCTGGTTTTTTTTTGTTTGTTTGCTTTTTTTTTTTTTTAAATAAGTCTGAAATTACATAGCTGAAATATTACTCCAGAGTAAATGTTAGGGGTTTCAGCGTTTTCTTGGAGAAATATTATGAAGTGATCAACATGATAGCATGAATATCATTAAATTTAATAAAGAATAATAACATTTTATCTAATATTTCATCTACTCATAAAAGGCCAGAAAAAAATGAACATATGCACATAGAAATCTACACAAAAAAAAATTTTATTAATCATCATTTACAGAGAATGATAGAATGAAATCCAGTTTTAAATTTAAGGATTAGTCTTAACTTTATTTTTTGGTGTCTGCTGACCACTTAAAACCCAGGAGATTTAGAAGTTATGATTGCTCTTTGCTTTTTCATCCCTTTTTCTTCCATAACTTTCCCTTCTACCATTCCTCAGCATTAATTTTATTAGTAGTAACAAAAATGTGCTTTGGACTTCAGGAGAGCAGACTTTGGCCTGTTCATGAACCTGCTTAGTAAGGTTCCATGGGATATAGCCCTAGAGGGAAGGGGGGCCCAAGACTGTTGGATGATGTTCAAGGATCACCTGCTGCAAGCTCAGGAGTGTTGCATCCCAGCTAGAAGGAAGTGCAGCAGGAGGGCCAGGAGACCTCCTTTGATGGATGAGGAGCTGCTGAGGAAATTTAGGGGGGAAAAAAAAGGCATATGAAAGATGGAAGCAAGGAGAGGCAGCCTGGGAAGAAATCAGGGATGTTGTCCAGGAAGCAAGGGACCAAGTTTGGAAAGCTAAGGCCCAGTTAGAATTAAACTTGGCTAGGGATGTTAAGAATAACAGAAAGGGATTCTATAGGTGCGTAGGGAATAAAAGACAGACTAGGGACAACGTAGGCCCTCTCTGGAAGCTATTGGGAGAACTGGCTACACAGGATTTGGAGAAGGCTGAGGTTCTGAATGACTTCTTTGCCTCGGTCTTCACTGGCAACTGCTCTGAATATACCACCCAAGTCTTGGAAGGCAGACACAGGGACTGGGAGAACAAAGATGCTAGACCCACTGTAGGAGAGGATCTGGTCCAAGACCGTCTTAAGAACCTGAACTTACAGAAGTCCATGGGACATGATGAAATCCATCCACAGGTCCTGAAGGAGCTGGCAAATGAAGTTGCTAAGGCACTGTCCATCATATTTGAAAAATCATGGCAGTCAGGTGAAGTTCCCGATGACTGGAAAAAGGGAAATATAACCCCCATTTTCAAGAAGGGGAAAATAGATGACCTGGGGAATTACAGACCAGACAGTCTCACCTCTGTGCCAGGCAAAATCTTGGAGCAGATTCTCTTGGAAGGCATGCTAAGGCACATGAAAATCAACAAGGTGCTTGGTGAGAGCCAGCATGCCTTCAGTAAGGGGAAATCCTGCCTGACCAATTTGGAGGCCTTCTATGATGGGGCTATGGAACTGATGGACAGGGGTAGAGCTGTTGATGTCATCTACCTGTACTTGTGCAACGCATTCAACGCTGTCCTGAATGACATCCTTGTCTCTAAATTGGAGAGACATCAATTTGATGGATGGACCACTCGGTGGATAAAGAACTGGCTGGATGGCCACACACGCAGAGTTGTGGTCAATGGCTCAATGTCCAGCTGGAGACCAGTAACGAGTGGTGTCCCTCAGGGATCGGTGTTGGGACCGGTCTTGTTCAGCATCTTTCTTGGTGACATGGACAGTGGGATTGAGTGCGCCCTCAGCAAGTTTGCCGATGACACCAAGCTGTGTGGTTCGGTTGATACACTGGAGGGAAGGAATGCCATTCAGAGGACCTTGACACACTTGTGAGGTGGGCAGATGCCAACCTTATGAAGTTTAACCATGCCATGTGCAAGGTCCTACACCTGGGTCAGATCAATCCCAGGCACAGCTACAGGTTGGGCAGAGAATAGATTCAGAGCAGCCCTGCAGAGAAGGACTTGGGGGTGTTGGTCGATGAGAAAATGAACATGAGCCAGCAGTGTGCGCTCACAGCCCAGAGAGCCAACCGTAACCTGGGCTTCATCAAAAGTAGTGTGACCAGCAGGTTGAAGGAGGTGATCCAGCCCCTCTCCTCTGCTCTCATGAGACTTCACTTGGAGTATTGTGTGCAGTTCTGGTGTCCTCAACGTAAAAAAGACATGGAACTGTTGGAACAAGTCCAGAGAAGGGCCACGAGGATGATCAGGGGACTGGAGCACCCCCCATATGAAGATAGGCTGAGGAAGTTGGGGCTGTTCAGCCTGGAGAAGAGAAGGCTGTGTGGAGACCTCCTAGCAGCCTTCCAGTATCTGAAGGGGGCCTATAGGGATGCTGGGGAGGGACCATTCATTAGGGCCTGTAGTGATAGGACAAGAGGTAATGGGTTAAATCTTAAACAGGGGAAGTTTAGATTGGATATAAGGAGGAAGTTCTTTCCTGTTAGGGTAGTGAGGTACTGGAATGGGTTGCCCAGGGAAGTTGTGAATGCTCCATCCCTGGTGGTGTTCAAGACCAGATTGGTCAGAGCCTTGGGTGACATGGTTTAGTGAGAGTTGTCCCTGCCCACAGCAGGGGTGTTGGAACTAGATGATCTTGAGGTCCTTTCCAACCCTAACAATTCTATGATTCTATATAACGAAAGGAATAATATTTCTTTTCACCCAAACTTTCCAATATTGCCTTTATGTTGTTTCCAAACACTTGGAATGGAAATGCTTCCTGTTAACATGAAAGATTATTCTATACATAACAAAATTATGTTCTTCTCTATTCACAAGCAGTTTGGGCAGTTTTCTGTCAGACAACAATGCATTTACCATTTTTATCATAGCAAAAGAAAATTACAAACCTGTAATAGCACTTAGAAGAGGTGATATCTTGCAAGAACAATATCCTGCTTGTATTTGTTTGTTCAGGAGAGACAGACATTGAAAGTTCCTTCTGGTACATGGAAAACAATCAAATCTGAAGCTCTATTGAAAGATAAATGTCTGTGTAGAACTCTTCCCCTTCTCCATGAAAAAAATACGCAAATAACTGAAAAGAGAAAACAAAGGGATGCTGGGCTTCCTAGGTCAATATATAAATAAGGCAACATAAATGTTCTCAAGATATTAAAATATCCAATAAAGTGCTGTCACATTATGTTTTTCAGTGTTTAAGTTAGACTAGATGCATCAGGATTTTGGACTGGAAATGGCGATGTGTTACTCATTATTACAAACATCCTAATTTTCAATCTTGTAATTTGAAATCAGCTCGTATCAGTTCATATTTGTTAATCTCTCTTTTAGAAGCTTATGTATGTGTTGCTTTTAATCTGTTCCTCAACTATTTTGAAACTGCCCACATTTTTTTTTTTTTTTTTCCAGTGGGTACTTATGCATTTCACATTGTCATTGAAATGGCATAAGATCATTACAGGAACTGAGATCTTCCTCATACTCTTCTGAACACTGAGTTAATCTCTTGTGCTCAATACTGAAGTGATATCTAAACACTTGCAACTTCCAGCAAAGCGATATACTTTTGTGAATCTGTTTCTTTAACTCTATTGATCATCAAAATAATATTACTTCTGTTAATTCCCTAGACTTGTCAATAAAATCTCTCTGACGTAGGAACAGCAAGAGAGTAAGAGTTTAGCAGGTCGTTTGGAATTTACTAGATAAGTACTTGGAGTAATTCTGTGAATTAGTAGGAAAGGATTCTCTGCAAGACTCTAAGAAACAGTGAAGTCAAAGTGGGCTTAAAATGAGAACAAACAAGAAATACCACAAGAGGCAGTAAGGACGACGTTTAAACCGTTATCTTCCTAGGGAAAGCTAAAACGTCACAATTATTGTCTTTGTGTTCAAACTTTGCTTGCAAAAGTATCAGTGAAAAGTGAGATTCCACAGAAGGTTCATACTCTTGTAAAGTCTTATGTCTTCCAGAAAGTGCATGAGAGGTCTCTGCCATGCGCTGAATCATTCTGACAAAAGTGTTTTGTCACATAACACTTTAAAACAGAATTGTACCACAGTTCTATGATTTTCTGAAAGTAGTGTAAATACTTGCATATTATAATGATTGAAAACCCACAATTGTTGTGGGTTTTGTTTGGATTTTATTTTCTGCAAGCATAATTCACAGTGACATTTTTTCATCATAACAGTTTGCTGTTTTGGTTTGGGTTTGGTTTTTTGTTTTTGTTTTTTTGTTTTGTTTAAGTTGCTTGTTTCGTTGTTTGTTTAGTTTTTGTTTTTTTTTTTAATCAGTTTATTTAATCTTAGTCCAGAATTTCTTTCTGGAAAAGTTTTAAGAATTCTTAAAGTCATCTGTGTGTCTCTTGTTTGCTGCAAGTCACCTGGAAGATTTTAAAAGCAGAACAAATCAAATGCAACTGAAAGAATTACCTGGTATAATTAAAGAGAAATTTAATTAAGAACTTTTGTGATGAAGTTGATAATTTATTTTATGACAGATGCAATTTTAAGTACCTTCTTATGGTGACTAACTTTGGAAAATGTTTATAGTACATCAGTGTTTCAAATGTATAGAAGAGTAATGAATCCTATGTGTATGTTTTTCTTTTCTATTAATTTATTAATATGTTGCTTTTATTAGATGTATAAGACTATCTTTTTTTTAAAAGCAGCTATTAAGAGCTGTTGGAATTCAATAAAATACTCAAGGCATTTCATATTTTCATCTAATATTTTGGAGAATGTGCTGTGATAGTTAGATTATGTCAAGAACAATTACTTGACATACCCTAATTAACAAAATGCAAATGACATATATCAAATAGACCCCCAAATAAATACTACTATTTTAACAGTATTTTATAATGCTTGTGTTCTCTTACATATCTTTCTCATGAGGCTGCATAAATATCCTCCTTTTTTTTTTGCATTTTCTGTGCTATAGCTTCTTCTTCTCAAAACTAGCATTTAATATTTTTACTATTTCACTTTTAAAAAAAATATGTTTAGAATATTGTGTATTAATCAGCCCATGAAATATCCATTAAGTGCACATGAAAAATGCATGTGAATATCGTGGTTTAAGCCCAGCCCCTAACTCAGAACCACACAGCTACTTGCTCACTCTCCCCCTTCCTCCCCCCTGCTCCCGGAGGGATGGGGAGGAGAATCAAAAGAATGTAAACCCCACAGGTTGAGATAAGTCCAGTAACTAAGGTACAATACAAAACCACTACTGCTACCACCAATAATAATAACAAGAAGGGGAATAACAAGGGGAGAGAATACTACCCACTGACCGATACCCAACACAACCCAAGCAGCGATCAGGGCCTTCTGGGAAACTTCCCCCCAGGTTATATTCTGGGCATGATGTGCTGTGGTATAGAATACCCCTTTGGCTAGTTTGGGTCAGGTGTCCTGTCTCTGCTTCCTCCTGGCTTCTTGTGCCCCTCCTCCCTGTCAGAGCATGAGACTCAGAAAGTCCTTGGTCGGAGTAAACATTACTTAGCAACAAATAAAACATCAGTGTGTTATCAGTACTGTTCCCAGACTAAGGTCAAAAAGACAGCACTGCACTAGCTACTAAGAAGGAGAAAAATGACTGCTACTGCTGAATCCAAGACAGTGAAGTAAATCCTACAAATGCTTATCTGCAGCACTAATTTTAACTTTTTGTGATGCAAGCTCAGATGTAATTTACTGTTTTTTTTTTTATAGTATGGGCAATGCTAGAGCTTTTCAGGTAAGATCTGTGCTGCTGTAGCCATGCCAGCTGTTGAATCTGAGGTATCAATTTATGAGATTAACTAACCATTATAATTGGGTAACTGATGAAGAAATCTTTAAGTCGTTGAAGAAATTGAGGATCCTAAAGCAACAAGCAAAGAAACAACCAAACAAACAGAAAGCACAAAAAAAATAAACCCTCACTTTTTTTCATGTATCAGTGAAGTTATTTGTTGGAACAAATTGGAAAGGTAGACTGAAAATCTAAAACTCAAAAAGAGGTTGCAGTTTATTAAACTCTTATCCTAATAGTAACTCTGTTCTAAAGGGGGAGACCTCAAAAAACTTTATACAGAGGGAAGGAAACAGTATTTACAAGAATCAAATATGATTTCAATTATGTATTACTGAAGATTTTAGTGAGCAAACAACCATTTCTTGTTCAGAGTCTGGAGTTTTAGGTAAGCATAAGCTGTAGGAAGGACAAAGAAAGACCTGTAAGGGTGTAAAACATCATGACCTATTCACAGAAAAGCACTGAGCAAAACACTTTCATATGCCCAAAATGAAAAAAAAAAGCCACAACAAACCAGCAGTTGATTGCCTAACTCAGCTTCCAGAAACTACATATTTTTAATTTACCAATCAGAACACCATGGTTTGCAAGGTGTAATGTTCAGCCTGAGTTTGCTTTCATCAATTTCCTTGAGATCATCAGGACTTAACTAATATAAACCATGGACAAATAAAAATTTATTTTAGGAGAACCTTATGCTCTCAAGTTAAGGCTCAAACTGAAAGGCAAGTAAAAATTACAGGAATTATCTTAAATAAATTGCTGTCAAATAGGAAAAGTTTTTATTTCTACGTTATCTGTGACATGGCTAACAGACTTTGGGTCATCTCTTATAAGTGTAATAACCCGTTTACAATTTCATGCTGTGACTACCTGATAGTAATATAAGTAGGCAGATGACTATCAGGGTTTGTACTTTCAACATGCTACCTTGTACTTATCAAACACTAATGTTTCAGGAGCTGCAACGTTACTTAATTCGAAATTGCTGACACCTTCATGATAAAACATGTCTTTACTGGCTGGAATGCTGTTGTATTTCAGACCATAATTTCTACAGGTTATGTGTTTTCCTGAACATAAACTTATTTTAATAACTTCAGCAACAGCTTTCAATCAGGTTGAGTTTATATATGTTCTAATATAAACAAAAGATGAAAAGATTTTTGAAGGATTCTTAGGGTACGCACTTGAAAGAGACACATGCATGTAAGGGTATGTTTCAGATGAAAGGTGCTTAGTAGAGGAAAAGTATGTTTGCTGATGAAAAATTCCATTGTATTTGACCAGGCTATGGCCATGTACAAAAATCAGTAGTTCATTTATCTGGGTATTTATAAGTAGCTTATTTATCCTCAGTGTGCTCTACACTTGATGAAGCAGATCAACAGATCAGCTTTCCTCCGAACTGTTGCTTATGTCTGGTGTGCAATATTACACATAAGCTGAGAGCATGGAGAGTGCGTCTCTGTTCCCAGCACCCTGCCCTGCTCAGGCCATGCTACACAATATAAAGGGAGTGTTTGAGTGGAGTATGCAGGGATGAAGACTATGTATACTCAGCTTTGAGCTGAGGTGAAAGCCTTTTCACAATTCTGAGTTCAAAACTATGCAACCTTCACATTCCTTAAATTTGGTTTTGTCAGTTTTCATAATCTCAGAAAATATCAGTGAGTGACAGGTTTCTAAATACACAGTTTCAAAGTCACAGCAGAGGTTTTCATATGTCAAGTTAAAAGTAAATAAAAACAATTTTGCCATTCCAGCAAACTCTGAATTTCAAAGCAATAAATTAGGAAGTTTATGTTTTCATTACAAGAACATACTTTTAAAAATGTTAAAGTAAATATATATTGTAGGAGTCAGATCATTTACTAAGGCAGGTTCCTGCAACTTTTGGATTATAAAGTAGAGATCCAGAAGCAAATTGATGCATGGCCTGCTTGACGAGGGTGATACTGACAATGCATATCAGCACATGGTGGAGTATTTTCCACACTCCTGTGGTAAGATACTCCTATGGGCTCTCCCCACAATTTTTCACCAGCAAAGCTCATGAAGGGTCTGGAGAGCAATTCTCATGAGGAATGGCTGAGAGAACTGGAGTTGTTTAGTTTGGAGATGAGAAGGCTCAGGGGGAACCTTATCACTCTCTACAGCTACCTGAATGAAGGTTGTGGTAAGGTGGGGGCCAATCTCCTTCCAAGTAACAAGTGGTAGTACAGGAGGTAATGGCCTCAAGCTGCATCAGGGGAGGTTTAGATTGGATATTAGGAAATATTTCTTTACCAAGAGAGTGGTTGGGTATTGGAACAGGCTTTCCCAGGGAAGTGGTGGAATCACCATCCCTTGAAGTGTCAAAAAACTGTGTAGACGAGGCATTCAGTGACATGATTTAGTGGTGGTCTTGGCAGTTCTGGGGTAATTGTTGGATTTGTTGACCTTAAGTTCTCAACCTAATTGATTCTATGATTTTATTATTCTATGATTCTATTTAGTCAAGGTCAACTCTAAGAGCCTTTTTGATCTTCCATTAAAGTGGGATGCAGATATTAATCTTGTGAAATATCAGGAACTGGTCTGTATGCGCAGATTTTTTTACTTGTGCTTGGTAGTAGTTGGCATTTTAAGTTCTAGTGTAAAACTGAAGGATGTAAATAGAATATAAGAAATTACACAATCCCATTTTCAGATAGAGATTTCAGCAGTAGAAGAACACAAAATGATAATCATAATCCTGAGAAAGAAAAGGGCTTCTAAAAATCCTCAATGGCTGAAAAAAGGTAAAAAATCAACCAAACCTAAATATTTTCCCCCAGTGGGAAAATCCTTCCTTGACTTCCATCAGCATTTTATTGGTTCCTTATTTTTGTGAAAGATCTTGTGACGAATACCAGAATTTATACCTTGCAGAAATAAAGATATGTCTTCCTACTTTATATCTCCTGCTACTAAAGAAACATCATTGAGGAAGTGTGGTCTGGATGATCAGGTAGTGAGGTGGACTGTGAACTGGCTGAAGGAGAGAAGCCAGAGAGTTGTAGTCTATGGGGCGGAGTCTAGTTGGAGGCCTGTAACTAGTGGAGTGCCTCAAGGGTCAGTACTGGGACCAGTATTATTTAATATATTCATCAACGATTTAGATGAGGGAATTGAGTGTACTATCAGCAAGTTTGCTGATGACACTAAGCTGGGAGGAGTGGCTGACACGCCAGAAGGCTGTGCTGCCATCCAGCGAGACTTGGACAGGCTGGAGAGTTGGGCAGGGAATAACTTGATGAAATATAACAAGGGAAAGTGTAGAGTTCTGCATCTGGGCAGGAACAGCCCCAGGTTCCAGTATAGGTTGGGGAACGACCTGTTAGAGAGCAGTGTAGGGGAGAGGGACCTGGGGATCCTAGTGGACGACAGGATGACCATGAGCCAACACTGTGCCCTTGTGGCCAAGAAGGCCAATGGCATCCTGGGGTGTATTCGAAGGGGGGTGGTTAGTAGATCGAGAGAGGTCCTCCTTCACCTCTCCTCTGCCCTGGTGAGACCGCATCTGGAATATTGTGTCCAGTTCTGGGCCCCTCAGGTCAAGAAGGACAGGGACCTGCTGGAGAGAGTCCAGCGCAGGGCAACAAAGATGATTAAGGGAGTGGAGCATCTCCCTTATGGGGAAAGACTGAGGGAGCTGGGTCTCTATAGTTTGGAGGAGACTTATTAGTGTCTATAAATATATAAAGGGGGAGTGTCACGAGGATGGAGCCAGGCTCTACTCAGTGGCAAACAATGATAGGACAAGGGGTAATAGGTACAAACTGGAACACAAGAGGTTCCACTTAAACTTGAGAAGAAACTTCTTAGTGAGGGTGACAGAACACTGGAACAGGCTGCCCAGGGAGGTTGTGGAGTCTCCTTCCCTGGAGACATTCAAAACCTTCCTGGACACATTCCTGTGTAACATTATCTAGGTGTTCCTGCTCCGGCAGGGGGATTGGACTAGATGATCTTTTGAGTTCCCTTCCAATCTCTAGCATACTGTGTACTGTGTGTACTGTGTATTAGATAAAATGTTGCTTGACAAAAAAAAATGGATACTAATTTTTCTTTTCTCTCCACAAATACCTGTGATCAATATCTTCTTTATAATAAAAATGTTGTTTATGATTTCTCTTTTACCAAGAACTCATGAAGCATCATAGCAAGGTAACACTGTACCTTACGGGTGCTAGGATTGTATTTCTGTGTCAGGTCTTATTCTAATTACCAGCCAAATGAAAATGCCGATCAGTCAACATCTATTGTAATATCAAACTGAATTCTTATTTGAGTCAGTAGGATCTTTTCCTCATTTACTAAGATAATAATATTCACTGTAAAGAATGAGCCTTTCCTAATCAGACCACTCAATTTTCTTCCTCATCCCAGGAGGCTATTAGCATTTACCACTAAAAGATAAGCAGTAAAACCCGTGTTTCAACCAGGAAAATGTTGACACAAAGTAAATCTTGAAAGCTGAATGGTTTTGAACTAACTTTTTATAATCTTCAGTGAGTTCTTAGTCTCTGAAATATGCATATTTAAATATGCTGCAGCCTGGTTTGTTGACTCTATCAAATGTAGACCCTCATCTGTCATTTAACAACCATCTGGTGTCTGTTGGCAAAACATCACTTCATCATCTGTAGAATATTGTTCATGTGAGGGCTCCAGTCCTAAAGCAAATCCTGAGATATTCGCATATTCAACATGATCAGATATCTTTTTTTTTTACACTTGCAGATATCAGTTTTGTGGATTATTATTGATAAACAGTTATTTTCAAGCAGTAAAATATTTAATAGTTCTTCAGACACTGAGGCTTAAAATTTAAAGCTTATGTCCACATCCAGGTACCCAACAAGAAGCCTGTTCAGGATTTTGAGAAACGATCAGCATATGCCATTCCAATCGATCAGTATATGCCACTCCAGCCCAAGTTTTCAGGTGCTCACTGTTCTCAGGAAGTCAGGTAGGTGTTCGTTAAGGTCATCGATATATAATGCTAAGTGTGAATTAAAGACTGTAATTTTAAACAGAAGGTTCTTAAGCTGTTTGCTATATTAATTTTCCCTATACTAACAGCCTTTGATAAGTGTTGCTCTAGTTTTCCAACTGTTGCTTTGATTTTACATTGCTATCTGATAGAATATCATTATGCCACCACATTCAGTGGAAAAGAAATGATGGCCTGACAAAATTTGATTTAGTGCTAGAATTTGAAATTACATACAAGTGCAAGAAGAAAATTGTGCAGAGTTTCTGCCAAGTGTAGATTACTGCACAAATATTTTGAAATAATAGCAATGTTAGAATAAAGATTAACATCTCAGATTAGATTATTTTAAAATGTGTAGATATAGTCATTGAATATTTGTGGTTGGGGATTTTGTTTCCATTCTAGGGCTTTTGGTTGAGTGCTGCTAGGATGTTAAAACACAACAGCAGTTTATTTTCTCCACTGTAATTTCCTCACTGAACCTTGGGCAACTGTGCTGATTTTCAGTGGTTCTTACTGTGCTCAAACATGAAAAGTAAGTGCTTGCAGCCAGACTCAAGAACTTATTAACCGCAAATTTTGTCTTGTGGAATTTCCTAGGTTTGGGAATATGCAAAAATATGTCTTAGGTACATTTGAAACCTATTGTTCATCACATTCAATGTTCTTCTGAAAAATTAATTATTCTGTTAGCTATTCAATGCCTGCAGTTTTTTGTCTTATTTTAGATATATAGCATAATAAGAACACCCTTGTCACTAATAAGCTGATAAGTGTTTGCATGTGGGTTGTAGCTAATAATGTGCCTACCTTACAATCAAAAGGACTTGTGTATGGGTGTTGCTGTCATTGTATCCATAGCAGGAAAAGGCACAGTACATACTAGCTGCTCAAATTGATTTAGCAGCTTCTGCTGAGTTTGGCTGGAGTGCTGTGAGTAGTTAAAGGAAATAGTTTAATTGCAGTTTATGTATTTCTGCCACTTAAGTGTACTTCTGTACTGAAAGTTATCAATGGCTCTTAAAAATCATTAATGTTCAATGCTTAAATTTTCTAAGTGTAGAATAGAGAGAAGATATGTAATTTAAACGCTGGTAAGCCTTTGGGTTCTCCTCAGCTCTTACCCTTTTTTTTTTGCTGTTTAAAATTCCCAGAGTGCCTAATCCTGGATAATTGGCAATATTTCTTAGAAATTTTTTTTTTTTTGTCCTTATCATTTTTGAAGGTATATTTTGTAATGTGTTTAGTCCTAAAGTAGAATATGCTGAAGAAATTACTGTTTTCCAAAGTTACTACATGAATATTCATGAACAAAAAAACTGTTTCAGTATTTTATCCTGACCTCTGGCTTTGCATATGTTCTGCTTGCTTTTGTATGAACAAAATACTGAATAAGAAATAAAGAGGAAAGTTCTTGTTAAATAATGTCAACTTGTATTAAGTGATCAGAGATTGGAACATTATTTGCTAAAAAGATGTTTTGAGTGAACCTAATTAAGAACACAGTGCAGGAATGGATTTAAGGTCAAGCTCAAAGCCAGACTTTCCTCATTGCTTATTTATGGCTGATGCAACCTGTCTTTAGCTCTGCTACAAGCTAGCTGAACTGCTTTGGATGTGAAAGGAAACCTCAGACAGTGAGGCAAACTCAGATGCAGATAAAGGAAAACTCAATTTTTTTAAGAGTGCATATATTCACTCTTGTTAAATGTGGCTGTCTCCTGGCATTGTATACCAGGCTGCCCCATCTATTTTGTTTGTTTAATTTTTTGTTTGCTTGTTTATAACAATACTAGGTTACCATCTTTGGGCTAAGAAAATTATTTAGAATTGTTACTGAAAAGACACTTGGGGCAATTTCTAAAGTGACAATTCCAGACACCAAGTCAAATAGGATTACAGACAACCTGAGTCAATTTTATATGGGCAAGTGTGGCTTGGTCACAGGATTTAAATCCTTAAGATCTGAGTGACTTTCCTGAACAGCAATAATGTAAAGGCATAATTTTACCTGGAATTCTGGAGAGGCTAAATTAATCCTCTTTTGTCATTGGTGGGTCATTCTTGTAGGCTTTATGAGTTTATAGTATTCAGAGCAATATAGTGTAGTACACCCCAGAAACATGTGCAGATGGCACATGAACTGATCTCTTCAAATTATCAAGCTCTGTATTATAGAACAAAGGAAATCTCAGGCATCAATTCTGAGAATATTTGGCAATATTATTTAAATAAAGCTTTTGGTAGAATGAGTTGCTTTCTATTAATCTGTTCACTTTCTTTACATTTGGATGACCAACAAGCTAGAATCCCCACCCAAAATCATTCTACCTACTGCAAACCCCACTCCTGGCTCATGTACAATGTCTGCTTTTCACATATTTAAGGACAAAGGGCTCTGTAACTAGAGTTCTGGTTCTGTTGAAATTGATTTATGGGTCATTACATTTCTGACTTCCTCCATAGTCCTGGATAGTCTCAATAGCAAATGAGGGATAACCTTAGTTACGTCACTTGTCTAATCCTTTCAGTTGTGTTAAGAACTTTTCCTTGAAGGTACATTACTACTGCTTCAGCATGCCTGAGGAACAACATAATGCTAATAAAGTATTGATGATTTGATAACGTTGTAATTACTTAATAAACTTGGGAAAGGAAATTGTTGTCTTCTTTGCTATGAAATAAGAAAACAAATGCTTCTTCCCAAGTCCAAGCGTAGCACAGTTAGGATGACTGCTAAGAATGGTAGCCAAACTTGTGAGTGTATGTGAACTTGTATGAATCTATACACAATTGAAACAAACCTGTATTTAGAATTTGAATGAGGATGGGATGAAACAAGTGAGACAGTTTGTTGGAGTTAGATAGTAAAATGTGGATGCAAGATGAAGTGCTGAGTTTATGGGCAGCTAAGCATTCCCTGTGCCATGCCAGTCAGTACAGCTGACGTTATTCCAAAAGATTTTTACTTTTCTTCATGCTGTTCACTCCACTCCCACCTGCTGGCATTGTCAGTGCTGTATCTTTAAAGATACCACAAGATAATCCATAAAGTTGTGGCATAGAGACCTATGTTATTCAGTCACTATAAATACATGACAGGTGACTACGATTTGAATAACTTTTTTCCTGATTTCTGATGAACAGATGTTGCAAGAAATAGCAAAGCATAACTTCATTATATTTTTAAAAGAATATGCAACAAAACCACCCATACTCATGATGATCTGCAAGGGGAAACAGGATTCTTTTGAGATATTGTACAAGAAAAAGCCTCTCAAGAGAGGCTGAGGTCTCAGACTCAACAGTCTGTTGAGGTTTAACCATCATGACAGTTAAGGTCCACAGAAGTGGGGATTAGCTTTCCTTCATTCCCTCCTGATCTGTATTTATGCTGTCCCTGTGCCTATTTCACTTTTTAAGTGTGAATTTTACATTCTACTATACTGTGCATTATGAGGTGTCTCAAACTGCACTTTATATCTTTATTATTTGACCTGACCTAGTCTTTGTAGCTTATTTGCTTCTAGCTCACCAGGGATCTATAAGATAAAATACTTCAATTCCTTGAGGTCCTTTGCTGTGGTGAAGGGTTGGTGTCTCCACATCCATTCTATTTCTTCTGCTCTCTGACCTCCCTGCCTCTGTGTCTTCCATCCTACTGACTGTGCCTGGTATTTGGGGATACTGTATGTTGCTACTTAAATGTCCCTTTATTCTCTTTCTTTTTCATTGTCTCTTATTTGATCACTTGTAAAGTTTAACATTTTCTTCTACTATAATTGTTATTATACTATAATACCTTGTCATATTTCTTCCACTTTTTTTCACTGATTTCATTTTCATTCTTGGCAAATCTGTTGTAGGATAGTGCTTACCTGCTTTATTTTTGCTCCAGAGATTATTGAACAGAAATTTAAGCCTGTCAGTTTTTGACTGACGAGAATGTTTGCGGTCTTCTCCTTAGTCTCCATGTTAGACTGCTTTTAAACTCTGCTGCTTAGTCTGATGCCAGATGGGAACAAGGCCCAGTTCCTTTCATTTTCATCAGCAATGCCTGGCCAGCCTTTATGGTGCAATTTTCTGTTTCCACTGCTTGACAAGTATTCTAAGAAAAGAAGTTTTTTAGATTCAGGACACGTATCTTGCTAAAGCTATCAAGTATTTGAAATTTCACTGCTCTCAGTCTAATAAAAGAAGGTAGCATCAGAAATTACACTCATGTTGACCTTAAAAGGGCTAAAATACGATCTTGGAAAAAAAAAGTCAGAAACTGTATCTTATATACACGTGCTTTGTCAGAAGATGCTATAACTAGGATATTCTATATCTCATAAAAATACTAAAATTCTGTGTCTTTGAATTATCACTAATTAATCAGTATGCTCATACTTGTATCTCTGCCTTTATGTTATCATGCAATGCGATCTCCCACGCTGCTCTGTGATTCTGTGCTGCAGAGAAGCAGTGGTCACCATCTTCAATATCATACTAAAAAGGTTCTGTTTGTTAAATGAAGATTTTGTTTATTAATTGGATTCTGAGAGCATCTGCTTGATTTAAGGATTTAAGCAGAATCATGCCAAACATCTGGATCCCCGTAGAACTAGCAGTTTGGTGCTCAGCTGTTACCTCTGATCTGTCAGAGAGATTTCTTGAGAATACCCAGAGAAACAGGAAACCCTCTTGTTCAGAAACATCTGTACACAATAGTGGTTTATGCACATGCGTCTAGCTGCTAAGTGAGAAAACCCAAACCTAACCATCTTGTAAAATCCCTTTTGGGCAAGCCTGGGGCTGTGTCTGACCCTCATCCCCATCACTGGGCCTCATCCTGACTCCTGTACATGGGTTGATACCTCTGCCTGCCTTCAACTATTGCCAGAGAGGTATATGGTGCCCAGGACTGGGGCTGAGTGCTCCCCAGCTGCCTTGCTTGTGGCTGGGGGAGGCGGGATGGGTCTTGTCAGCCAAGACCTGACCTGCTGCCTGGCCATCCCCCACTGCCCCTGAACTCCAGGGAGTAGCTGACCCACATGGTGCCCTGACACTGAGAATGTAAGAGTCAAATGCGATAAAGCCAGTTCACCCTGGCTCTGGAAATGCAGTCTCAATGAAAGCTACAGATGTTCAAACCTGGGTCGCTTGACAATTTTTTTTTGAAGGCCAGAATGTGTTGGGTGGAAAAGGCTGTGCACCACAGCTTCGAAAGGAGAAGGGGACTGAAGAGGCCCTTGAGAGGAAAGATGACATGCTGATGGACAAAATGCAGCGTGGTATTTCATGCTTAATTTTTTTATTTTCGGAGACACTAACTGTATGAGAGGAATGGGCCTGAAAATGTCATGGATAATTCTTGCAATGTGGTGAGATTTAGTAATATGTTGCAGGGGACACTAACTCTGTCAAACCCAGTCTCAATGTGCATGTGATGAGCCAGTTTAACATTCCCCATTTAAAATCACACTTTCAGAAATTTAAACCATAAGAAAAAGTTAGAAAGACATGATACTGTACTACATTTTTGTCCTGACAGACCTTGTAAAAGATTTTACTCAGTTTTGTAAAGGTCTAGTGCTAAACCTTCCTCATTCATTAACTCAAAAATCATAGCTCATAAGTGCTTTTAAACATTGTCTCTGCAGCAGTGTGGCTCCCCAGCTGTTCGCCAATGCATCACTTTCTAAGACTAGCTTTTCCCTGGAGTTATAATATTTCATTAATGGAGAATTTGAAATTGACCTCTTCTTCAAAAGCTTTTTCCTGTATTTCTGTCTATTCCCATATCATAGCTTTAAGTTAGTTGGCTCAGAGGCTCACAGTTTTTTGACAAGTGGTTAAGAAATTTCAGCTCGATCCTTAAGGTTCAGTGACTAGCACATATTTATGAGACTGAGCATCTTTATGATTTTTTTCTTCAGTCCATAGTTCAGTCCTCCTTTTGTTAGGAAAAGTATGACATGAGGCACTTTCTCTTACTAAAACAAATTCAATGTAATTTCAGGTTAACCAGATTCCGTCAGATATTTTTTCCCTAAGTTAATTTCAGTTTCTGTTCCCAATCTCTTCACCTTGCCTTTTTCTCAAGTAATGAGAATGTCAACAATTATTTGTGTAATAGTCAGGCAGTCTTTCTTGGTCTATATTTAGTTTTGTTCAAGTGATTCTTACATATATAGTGCTTTTAACTACACGTAACTATGCACTACCTAAAATAAAAATAGTTAACTTGGTGAAATCCACTCATGTTTCAGGGAAATTTTCTCTTCCACATTTTTCAGATCTCTTAAAGAATTATTTCTATGGAGAGAAGACCTGAGATTAAGATATAACCTCAATCAAAAACATATATTCTTCTAATAATTGCTGCTTGTGCTTAAGAAACTTTTCAACAGTGACAACTGTTTTTCAACTGAAAAATTCATAGTAAATATTCCAGGCTTAAACATCCTGATGATGTTGCTGAGCATTCATTATGCACTTCTGCACGGTAAATGGAATAGATGTTCTAATTTATACTTTGTAAAAAACACTGCAAGTCAGACAGAAATTCCTTTGGCAGTTGTGATAGAGATAAGCTTAAGTACCTTTTACAATAAGCTTGGAGAAAAATGAACTCATTTTTTCCTATTTCTTTGAAAAATGTTTGAGGAGAGATGATCCATGGCTGTTTTTCATGGCGCAGCCCAGAGTCCTAAACAAATTATTCTGACTCCTTCTCTTGAGTCTCTATCACTGATTTTTTTTGTTTTGTTTTGTTTTTGTTCCACTGAGGATTGGTGCATTCAAAAATTTTAAGTTTTACATTAACTTGTGAAAAAAAAACAAAACACAGAATGAAAACTATCAGATTCTTTTTATAACTGTGTCACCTCCCATTGAATAGGAATTGTTATAGCCTTCAAAGAAACCTCAGTGCATGTTTTTCTCCCCTATGTTTCACTGAAAAGGTCCACAGCTGACTAATGCTCAACTTGCTGAAGTACCCTTATGTCCTTTTCTGTAAAGCGGCTCCCCAGCCAGTCAGGCCCCAGCTTTTACTGGTGCATAGGGTTAGTCTGTACTTATTGCAGGGTTCTGGATTCTCCATTATTGAACTTCAGGAGGTGTCATCCCATTTCCCCAGTTTGATGTGATCTCTCTAAATAGCATACTTCAGAATACGAACCACTCTTCCCACTTTGGTATCGTCTGTGAACTGAGTGTCTGCGTTTCTTTGCCACAAAGGTCAGCACTGCAGTTAAACAGTAACTGACCTAGTATCAGCTACTGAAGAATAATATTACTAGCTGAGGGTAAGCCATGGATTTTAGTGGCATAATGATATTTTCTGTTTTCTCCCAGAGTTTTTTCATTAATGATTCCCAACAATGCGTTTGCTGTTTTTGACTTTTACTGCAGGCTGTGCTTATATTTTCATGGATTTACCTATCAGCTGAGATGGGGGGGGGGGGGGGGGCACAAAATTAGGAAATGAAATATATAAACCTTCAGAATCAATTTTAAGTAATGTTAAATTTGATGGCCTTGTAAGAGTAGCAATGGAAAATTACTGAGGTGCATGAGTCACAGAAAAAAAAAATAGAGTACAGCTAGAGAACACACTGAGTATTCTTGTATAAGATAAACCATTGTAGTTGATGTAGTTTTAGGCCCTTATGACTTTAGTGCAAAATGAGTGTAAGAAAAACAAGGTAGAAAAACAGGACGTAAGGATAAGAAGTATCTGGGAATGGCAGGTGTCCAGGATGGGCTACAGTTAAACTAACTGATAAGTAGAAGGACAGGATGATTGCTGTGTCTGTGGTTTTAACAAACCAATTAAGCTGGTATAAACATCTGCTCTGTGTGCTTCAAAGGCTGCCAGAAGTATGAAGATTGTTGGAAGAAGTAAACGACCCCCAAAGACCAGCACCACATTTTTGTACGCATGTAGGGAAACTTTCTGGAAAATGATGTAATCCATACGTAGCCTCGTGAATATGTATGTATGCCCAGTGGCTATATAAGGATGGCTTGTGTAGCAATAAGGGGACACATGTTAGGAGGAGCTATCCCCCGTGTCTTGTGGCTCCACAATAAAGAATACCTGCTTGTCAACTCGAAAACCTTGTTGGCGAGTTTGTTCCTGGAGTTTTCTCTGAATTACAGCTGAGAATCTTGCTCCTGAGTGGTAGTAGACAGGTCATGCTATTTCTACATAGGTGCAAACAATGTGCTTTGAATTTCACCTTCTATATCACTGACCAGTAACTCGGGTCTTGTTAAAGTTCTTCATAACTTGTTTTTTAACTCACCCAACTTAATGCACTGTTCAAATGTTTAAATGACAACTCACACTAAACCATGCCACCCAAGGCTCTGTCTGACCCGGCCTTGAACACCACCAGGGATGGAGCATTCACAACTTCTTTGGGCCTTACCACCATCACAGTGAAGAACTTCTTCCTTATATCTAACCTGAACTTCCCCTGTTTAAATTTAAACCCATTACTCCTTGTCCTATCACTGCATAAACCCCTATGGAACACTTCTAGTTGCTTCCAGTGATAGTTGGATAACTGGACAATTATTCCTAACATTTTTTTCCTGTGAGTTACCCAACTAATTCAAATTTTCTCCTAATTTTGATTTTATCACAAGCTTCCTTTTCTCCTTTGTTCCTCTATACAGGATTAGAATCTAAGCGCATCAACACATTTACAAAATTATATCCTGCTTGTAAGATTCTGAACAAGATCCTGTACATTGTGCACCAAATAAATGGACATTGTTATTTTTTATGGGCTCCCTGGTTAGCCGATTCTAGTATGAATGTTGTTAGTCACTTGAAATGTAATCTATTTCATTTCCCAAAGTGGTATCTGCCTAATTTGTAGAAGGGTGCTGATGCAGTTAAATACTTAAGAGCTAAAGCTGCAAACTGCTATTTCTCATAGTTTAAGTCCAGTCAGTAACTCAGAACCATGTAGTCGCTCTCTCACTCCCCCCCTTCCTCTGCCCCACTCCAGGAGGGATGGGGAGGGGAATCGAAAGAATGTAACAGTTTAATAACTGAGAGCAGTTTAATAACTAAGGTATAACACAAAACCACTACTGCTACTACCAATAATAATAATGATAAGGGAAATAACAAGGGAAGAGAATACAACAGCTCACCACCCGCCGACTGATACCCAGCACAACTGAGCAGTGACCTAGCCCTTCCGGGTAACTGCTCCCAGTTTTACATAGTGAGCATGATGCACTATGGTATGGAATACCTCTTTGGATAGTTTGGGTCAGGTATCCTGTCTCTGCTTCCTCCCGGCTTGCCCTCCTCCCTGACAGAGCATGAGGCTCAGAAAGTCCTTGGTCAGAGTAAATATGACTTAGGAACAAAGAAAAACATTGGTGTTATCAGTGCTGTTCCCAGGCTGAAAGTCAAAACCACAGCACTGCACCAGCTACTAAGAAGGAGAAAAATGACTGCTACTGATGAACTCAGGATGCTATTATAAACATGGCACTCTTTAATTTTACAAGATAATTTAGTCGATTTGATGTGAGAACTATGTATATACTATGACTTAGTGGTTTAAATGGCTTTGACTTCTGTTTTAAAGAGAGTACAATATGTGGTATCTGTATTTTTTTTTACTTTATTTTTATTTTAGGTGTTGCTCATTTATATTTCTTAATTTTTTTTTTTTTTTTATACTTCTCTGGTCTCAGTTCAGAAGGTTTGTGCATTATTTTGAACTCTGTCTACAACTGAAATTCAAAAAATAGGTACTTAGCTGTTGCCTGCTCCAAGGACTTTTTCTCCCCTTGAGGGGAACCTATAGCCCATAGCCTTCTACTTCCTACTGTGAAGTTTTTTTGACAACTGACACTGCATCTTTACAGAGCTGGATGGCTCAGGGTACAGTTTATAAGCCCAGTCAGGATTTAGGAACTATTTGTTCCTCCATATAGCCCTCCTGATAGATTTAAGTGTACATGGTTTTCCAGGATCATGTAAAGGCACACCATCAGAATATCTTTTGCAATATGCAGTGATGACTGCTTTCTTTTAAAAGCAAAAAGATAACGCTTTCTTTTTTGATGTAACTCATGACTTATCATAGTACTCAGGTCTTATAGCCTGCAGCCCAATATGTACAGCATTGCCATTGCTGGTAACAGACCACATTTTTTTGTACGGGCTTTTTTCGCTTCTTTTTTTTTAGTTTCTTTACCTGCAACCACATTTTTTTTTACGTTATTTAAAAAAAATATATGCATTTTGCTTATCTTTTTATAGCATAACTATAATTTTTATATAGTAAATAATATGATTTTTTTTAGAATGAAATATTTTTGATTCTAAGGTAATGACATAGTACAGAAAAAATGCATGCCTGGTATAAAGCAAAGGCCTGAAAGTGAAACAGATGCATCTACTGTGTGGAGACTATAAAGGAATGAGATGATTAAAAAAATAAAAACAAAAAATGTACAGTTGAGGCTGGAGCTATGAAGAATTCAACAATGGCCAGTTAAAGTAGTGCAGATTTGGGAGCTGGTCAAAACTGGGTGTACAGTAGTTAAAAGAAAATGCAGCAAATATCTGAAGTACAGAAATATGTTATTCGTTTTTAAATGTATCAAATATATAAGTATATAAAGGATAGAAAAATAGTCTTCCTACAATGAAGAAGAAGAAAATGTCAGAATCAATAGCATGCTCCTCCTGGCAAAGCAGAAGAAATGCCATCATTAACATCACTGTCCTCCAGGAGAAGAACTTAAGATGAGGCCAGCTTAGAGCACTCTTTCTGCTAGAGGTCGTGGAATACATCATCAGTGGGTCCCAGGGGAATAGTGTATGGATGAGTGCAAGAGCAGACAAAAGGCAGCGCTAGAAGTTTTCCATATCACAAATTTTAAGTATTTTATTAATGAGGTTTGTTCTGAGTCATCTAGAGAATTTGGACTATAAATTTTACTATCATTTTAACTGGACTAATCATACAAACTGTTGCAATTTAATTGAAAACTTTTAATAGACTAATAATAAATCCTTGGCATCTCATGAAATGTATGGTCCCTTATTTGCACATAAAAAAAGGTTTTGAGGGTTACATTCTCAAATAGGATGCTTATGAGTTTTCTCCTCTGCCTGTAAGATTTCTGTCTCTTCCTATAAGTCATTATAAAGCTTTTCAGGTTGAAACTGTTTCAGTTTAAAGGAATTAAATTAGGAATGAATGATGTATCAAATTCCACTAACTGGGACAAGAATACCATAAAATAACTTGGTGCTCAATTTCTGTTTCTCTTCCCTCCCTCTTTCTCCTGCTA
>NW_026636604.1:0-237 GCF_028554395.1 Pezoporus wallicus | reverse complement strand
CACAGTGAAGAGCCAGGAGGGAAAGCTGGTGCTCTGAATCTTCTGCACACAGTCAGCTTTGCAACGGTGTCACCATCATTGCTGTCGCTCCTCGCTTTCATACCTAAAGGTCCATTTGAATGCACCCTCTTCGGAGCTTTCTCTCGGCTGCCGAGCAGCACAGTGAGTAGAGCACGAACGGTTGCCGTCTGCTCCCAGATCCGAAGAGCCGGGAGGGAAAGCATGTTCTGGGCATCT
>NW_026636603.1:0-237 GCF_028554395.1 Pezoporus wallicus | reverse complement strand
GCTTTTCCTGTACGAGTGTTAGCAGTGAAAGCAACGATGGATGCACCAATGTAAAGGGGATTGTGTGCTGAACAGGTCCAGCACCAGCTTTCAATCCTTGCTCTTCTGCTGTGGGAGCAGATGCCAAACGTTCGTGCTGTACTCACTGTGCTGCTGGGCAGCTGAGACCACTTGAGAATTTGGATTCAAATGGACTTTTAGGTATGAAACCGAGGAGAGACTTCAATGATGGTGACC
>NW_026636602.1:0-236 GCF_028554395.1 Pezoporus wallicus | reverse complement strand
ACCTAAACCTAACCTAACCCTAACCCTAACCCCTAACCCTAACCCTAACCCTAACCCTAACCCCTAACCCTAACCCCTAACCCTAACCCTAACCCTAACCCTAACCCTAACCCTAAGCTTTCACCAGCTTTCCCTCCTGGCTCTTCGATTGTGGGCTCAGACTGCAACTGTTCGTGCTCTACTCACTGTGCAGCTGGGCAGCCGAGAACAAGCTTCGGAGAGGTAGCACTCAAATG
>NW_026636601.1:0-241 GCF_028554395.1 Pezoporus wallicus | reverse complement strand
TTTCTAAGCAATTTTTGCCTTTTCAATCCCCTTTGAAACTAATTTAAAGCCATTTTTGGACATTTCTATCGTATCTTTGGCAAATTTCGAAGGGTTTTAAGCCAGTTTTTTCCTTTTCTTATTAGTTTTTGCCCCATTTTTTCCCTGTTTTCAGTCATTTTTGGCCATTTCTAACCCATTTTTGTGCATTTCTAACGCATTTTAAGCCATTTTCCCCTTTTCTAACCCTTTTTTGTCAAAT
>NW_026636600.1:0-2361 GCF_028554395.1 Pezoporus wallicus | reverse complement strand
AGCAGCAAGTCTTGCTGTTAAAGTTTTAAAGGATTACCTGATAGGAGCAGCAATAGCCTTCAAATCTATTCTGAGCCGTACAGATTTCACATATGTGAAATATGCACCAAAGTCTGCGACTCATTCTTTGGTTCTGATTTCTTTTGATTACTGTATTCCAGTTTCTTTAAAAATTTTAACACTAGTGTTTAAACATATGGCTTTTTCTGCATTGAATGATGTTTTATACCTGATAACTTTGCTGGTTGGTGGGGTTTCTTCTGTTAATAGATAATTGTTCAGATTAAGACACATGCCATTATTTTGCCAGATGCTCTGAGCCTACAACTACCTAAATATTAAATCCCCATAGCAATACATACGGCTGAAGTACAACTATGGGGAGGCCTGGCAGATCAACTATATCACACTGCTGCCGATCCACCAAGGCAAGCGCCATGCACTTACCATGGTGGAAGCAACCACTGGATGGCTGGAAACATACGCTGTGCCCCACGCCACTGCCCGGAACACTATCCTGGGCCTTGAGAAACAGATTTTGTGGTGACACGGCACCCCAGAGAGAACTGAGTCAGAAAATGGGAAACATTTCCTCTATAAGGAATAACCATAAGACACTTGGGCCAAAGAGCACAGCACTGAGTGGGTATATCACATCTGCCACCATGCACCAGCCTCTGGGAAAGTCAAGGGGTACAATGGGCTGTCAAAAACTACCTGGAGGGCAATGGGGGGTGGGACTTTCAAACACTGGGATACACATTTACCAAAAGCCACCTGGTTGGTCAACACCAGAGGATCTGCCCACAGGGCTGGCCCAGCCCAGTTAGAACTTTTACATACTGTAGAGGGGGACAAAGTTCCTGTGGTGCCCATAAAGAATTTGCTGGGGATGACAGTCTGGGTTATTCCTGCTTCAGGTAAAGGCAAACCCACTTGTGGGATTGCTTTTGCTCAGGGACCCAGATGTACTTGGTGGGTAATGCGGGAAGATGCAGAAAACTGGTGTGTACTTCAAGGGGATTTGATTTTGGGGTAAAACAGCCAATGAACTCAACCATGTGCTGCTGGCTGCTATATAACACTTTTATAGCCCGTCAGCTAGATGCCCATCTCTGCCACTCTGGGCTTTGAAGAGAAGATACGTGCTGTCATGATCATCCGTGGAGAACAAAGTCATGGAAGAGCGAGCAGCAGCAGCAGCAGAACTGACCTCAGGTCACCATTGACTGGCCCTGCCTTTCCTCCCACCATCACCCCAAAAAGAATGAACTTTGATGAAACCAGATGAGCTCAGCAGTGACTGGACGACTTCGGCGGTGTTGTCAGCAAGCAACAACCCAACACTGCGCATGGTCTCTCCTGCCCTGAGAGACTGTTGCAAGAGATGGAGCCTGACATCATGGACTGGATGGATTCAGCAGCTTTATAGGGATTGGTCCATGGACTAATGAATTACATCTCTCTTTTTGTGTCTGAGTGTGTGTATATGTGTGTATGTGTGCATGTGCATATATATATATATATATATATATATATATATGAGACAAAAAGTGATGGTATCTTTTTGGTATCTTTTGAACTAGGGGATGTGAGCATGATGTGAACAAGGGGTGGGTGGATACTGTCCTGTTTCCAGCTGTCCCAAGCACAGGCTATTGCTGGGAGGAGGGGAAGCCGGGAGGAATCTGAGACAGGACTCCTGACCCAAACTGACCAAAGAGGTATTCCATACCACAGCACGTCATGCCCAGGAGGTAACTGGGAGTTAGCCGGAAGGGCTGGGAGACTGCGGGGTTGGAGGAGGTATGGGTCAGTGCTTGGTCGGGCTTGGGGCGCAAGTTATCAGTCGGCTGGTGGTGAGATGATGTATTCTCTTCCCTTGTTATGTCCTTTATCATTGTTATTATTGGTAGTAGCAGTAGTGATCTGTGTTATACCTTAGTTACTAAACTGTTCTTATCTCAACCCGTGGGAGTTGCATTCTTTTCGATTCTCCTCTCTGTCCCTCTGGGAGTAGGGGGAGGGAAAGAAGGGAGGGAGTGAGTGAACGAGTTACCTGACTGGGTTTAAACCACGACAGTTCTTTTTGGAGCCCAACGTGTGGCAGGAGGGGTTGAGATAACGACAGATCTGACCGGATTAATAGTCACTCGTCACAATGCTGATTTATCGGCTCTCAGAGTTGTTCCTCTTGATCTCACAGCTTCAGAATGCAGTACATTACTTAGAGCCTGTATTTGCTGTGTTAGTGTTTATCAAGTGTGGGGCCTGGGCTAAGGTTCTTGTCTCACTGTGCTTTATGGCCATGACTTGTAATACGGGCGGGCTCCAGCAGCAGGGCGGGACGGACGTGGCGGA